>NW_028135076.1:0-122000 GCF_964662115.1 Mustela nivalis
TCTACCAACACCTTCCTAGGACCCCCACACCACAATCCGGGAATAGGATGGTCCGCCAGGGCTACGTCCTCAACTGAGTCCCGTGGAAAGCCTAATTCTGCCCTAACAAATCAGGTCAGCCATTCTCCCAGAGCCAAACCCTAAGCCTAGGTTACGTGATCAGACTCTGGACAACGGAGGACTGAACCCAGGTCCTCCAGTGTATGGGAAAGTCAGTCTGTTGGAAGGACTCAAACTCTCAGGCAGAAACTGACCCTTTCCTTCTGTGCTATCCAGTACCTTCAGATATATTGAAACCAGCATGCTCCCCTGAGGGCATTCCACCCTCTTGGCCTGTCCCGTCCAAAATTCCATCGCCTGAGGATTCTGCTCAGTCCCACCCTCAACTCAGCCCTTGGTGTGCCAGTATTGTGTGGCCAGTTCCGACATGCCTTGTTCCTAAGACATAACCCTAAACCTTAACTAACCCTCACATAGAACATAACCTTAACCCTAACCCTAAACCTAACCCTTACCCTATACCTCACATGAAGCCGTGGTCGGCTGCTCAGCATTCCAACCTCAGAGGCCTGGTTCCCAAAATCTCCCGATGGAAGAACCCTGAGCCAAACTGCAGAATTGCCCACTTGATCACTATATAAAACATGCCTGAATATATATATTTTTATAATGATTTTATGTATTTGTTGGACAGACTGAGATCACAAGTAGGCTGTGTTTTTGTCTGAAGGAAGGGGGAATAAGGCTCCCTGCAGTGGGGAGGGCCCGGTGTCAAACTAGATTCCTCTTCCCTGGGATCTTGACATGGGCCGAGGCAAGAAGTCACATCCAATGAAGTACACAGGTGTTCTGGAAAGCATACCCTATAGCAATGACCTTCAGCCTTAGCATAATGCGAAGCCCAAGTCATGTGCTCAGTCTTCTGTCCTCAAAGGCCTGGTTCCCAAACTCTCCCCATGGGGGAACCCTGAGCTGCCCCGCACAAATGACCTAGATTCCAATAGAAAATCATGCCCTCTCTTTTATATATTTATTATTTATTATTTATTTATTCATTGCTACAAGATTTTACTTTTTCACTTTGCAGGGAGCGAACAGATGTAGGCAGTGTTGCACGCCCAGAGAAGGGAAAGAAGGCTCCCTGCTGAGGAGACAGCCCGATGTGGGGCTCCATCCCAGGACTCTGGGATCATGTCCTGAGCTGAAGGCAGTGGCCTAACCCACTGACTCACCCAGGTATTACCAACAGCATTCACTTGTGAAATAACCTTCACGGTAATCCTGATGCAAAGCCCCTGTCCCATGCTCAGGCTTCTGTCCTCAGTAGCCTGGTCCATGAACTCTGCATATGCGGGAACCCTGAGGTGCACCGCACAATGTCCATAGATCCCAATGGGCACGTTTGCCCTTTAGAAATGAGCTGAATCCGTAGAACAGGTGAAATCTGCATGCACCCCTTGGGACATAGCTCCAAGGAGCGCCCACCTGAAGCGGGAACCAGGAGTTTGATGATCCCTCAGCAAGGGCCGGTAGGGCGTCCCATGTGCATCGGCCTAAACCTAACCCGAGGGTGCTTCTTCAGACTTCTATCCCCGGTTGCCTGCCCTGGTAGCCCTCTAGGTAGGGGATTCCTTCTTCACATCGCAGGCTTCTGGGTGCCGCCCACTATGATAATGGGAAATTTAGCCCTGTGGAAGACCCTCGGGGCGGGAGAAATCTGCCTGTCCGATCATTCTACCAACACCTTCCTAGGACGCCCACACCACAATCCGGGAATAGGATGGTGCGCCAGGGCTACGTCCTCAACTGAGTCCCGTGGAAAGCCTAATTCTGCCCTGACAAATCAGGTCAGCCATTCTCCCAGAGCCAAACCCTAAGCCTAGGTTACGTGATCAGACTCTGGACACCGGAGGACTGAACCCAGGTCCTCCTGTGGATGGGAAAGTCAGTCTGTAGGAAGGACTCAGCCTCTCAGGCAGAAACTGACCCTTTCCTTCTGTGCTATCCAGTACCTTCAGATATATAGAAACCAGCATGCTCCCCTGAGGGCATTCCACCCTCTTGGCCTGTCCCGTCCAAAATTCCATCGCCTGAGGCTTCTGCTGAGTCCTACCCTCAACT
Source organism: Mustela nivalis (assembly GCF_964662115.1). Lineage (NCBI taxonomy): Eukaryota > Metazoa > Chordata > Mammalia > Carnivora > Mustelidae > Mustela > Mustela nivalis. The sequence goes on from NW_028135076.1 coordinate 2,122, forward strand.
CAGCCCTTGGTGTGCCAGTATTGTGTGGCCAGTTCCGACATGCCTTGTTCCTAAGACATAACCCTAACCCTTACTCTAACCCTCACGTAAACATAACCCTAACCCTAACCCTAACCGTAAACGTAACACTAACCCTAACCCTTACCCTATACCTCACATGAAGCCGTGGTCGGCTGCTAAGCCTTCCAAACTCAGAGGCCTGGTTCCTAAAATCACCCGATGGAAGAACCCTGAGCCACACTGCAGAATTGCACTTGATCACTATATAAAACATGCCTGAATATATTTATTTATTTATTTATTTATAATGATTTTATTTATTTGTTGGACAGACTGAGATCACAAGTAGGCTGTGTTTTTGTCTGAAGGAAGGGGGAATAAGGCTCCCTGCAGTGGGGAGGGCCCCGTGTCCAACTAGATTCCTCTTCCCTGGGATCTTGACCTGGGCCGAGGCAAGAGGTCACATTCATTGAGGTACACAGGTGTTCTGGAAAGCATACCCTATAGCAATGACCTTCAGCCTTAGCATAATGCGAAGCCCAAGTCATGTGCTCAGTCTTCTGTCCTCAAAGGCCTGGTTCCCAAACTCTCCCCATGGGGGAACCCTGAGCTGCCCCGCACAAATGTCCTAGATTCCAAAAGGAAATCATGCCCTCTCTTTTATATATTTATTATTTATGTATTTATTTATTCATTGCTTCAAGATTTTAATTTTTCACTTTGCAGGGAGCGAAAAGATGTAGGCAGTGTTGCACGCCCAGAAAAGGGAAAGAAGGCTCCCTGCTGAGGAGACAGCCCGATGTGGGGCTCCATCCCAGGACTCTGGGATCATGTCCTGAGCTGAAGGCAGTGGCCTAACCCACTGACTCACCCAGGTGTTACCAACAGCATTCACTTGTGAAATAACCTTCACGGTAATCCTGATGCAAAGCCCCTGTCCCATGCTCAGGCTTCTGTCCTCAGTAGCCTGGTCCATGAACTCTGCAGATGCGGGAACCCTGAGGTGCACCGCACAATGTCCATAGATGCCAATGGGAACGTTTGCCCTTTAGAAATGAGCTGAATCCGTAGAACAGGTGAAATCTGCATGCACCCCTTGGGACACAGCTCCAAGGAGCGCCCACCTGAAGCGGGAACCAGGAGTTTGATGATCCCTGAGCAAGGGCCAGTAGGGCCTCCCATGTGCATCGGCCTAACCCTAACCCGAGGGTGCTTCTTCAGACTTCTATCCCCGGTTGCCTGCCCTGGTAGCCCTATAGGTAGGGGATTCCTTCTTCACATCGCAGGCTTCAGGGTGCCGTCCACTATGATAATGGGAAATTTAGCTCTGTGGTAGACCCTCGGTGCGGGAGAAATCTTCCTGTCCGATCATTCTACCAACACCTTCCTAGGACCCCCACACCACAATCCAGGAATACGATGGTCCGCCAGGGCTACGTCCTCAACTGAGTCCCGTGGAAAGCCTAATTCTGCCCTGACAAATCAGGTCAGCCATTCTCCCAGAGCCAAAGGCTAAGCCTAGGTTACGTGATCAGACTCTGGACACCGGAGGACTGAACCCAGGTCCTCCTGTGGATGGGAAAGTCAGTCTGTAGGAAGGACTCAGCCTCTCAGGCAGAAACTGACCCTTTCCTTCTATGCTATCCAGTACCTTCAGATATATAGAAACCAGCATGCTCCCCTGAGGGCATTCCACCCTCTTGGCCTGTCCCGTCCAAAATTCCATCGCCTGAGGATTCTGCTGAGTCCCACCCTCAACTCAGCCCTTGGTGTGGCAGTATTGTGTGGCCAGTTCCGACATGCCTTGTTCCTAAGACATAACCCTAACCCTTACTCTAACCCTCACCTAAACATAACCCTAACCCAACCCATACCCCTAACCCTACCCCTAACCCTATACCTCACATGAAGCCGTGGTCGGCTGCTCAGCCTTCCAACCTCAGAGGCCTGGTTCCCAAAATCTCCCGATGGAAGAACCCTGAGCCACACTGCAGAATTGCACTTGATCACTATATAAAACATGCCTGAATATATTTATTTATTTATTTATTTATAATGATTTTATTTATTTGTTGGACAGACTGAGATCACAAGTAGGCTGTGTTTTTGTCTGAAGGAAGGGGGAATAAGGCTCCCTGCAGTGGGGAGGGCCCCGTGTCCAACTAGATTCCTCTTCCCTGGGATCTTGACCTGGGCCGAGGCAAGAGGTCACATTCATTGAGGTACACAGGTGTTCTGGAAAGCATACCCTATAGCAATGACCTTCAGCCTTAGCATAATGCGAAGCCCAAGTCATGTGCTCAGTCTTCTGTCCTCAAAGGCCTGGTTCCCAAACTCTCCCCATGGGGGAACCCTGAGCTGCCCCGCACAAATGTCCTAGATTCCAAAAGGAAATCATGCCCTCTCTTTTATATATTTATTATTTATGTATTTATTTATTCATTGCTTCAAGATTTTAATTTTTCACTTTGCAGGGAGCGAAAAGATGTAGGCAGTGTTGCACGCCCAGAAAAGGGAAAGAAGGCTCCCTGCTGAGGAGACAGCCCGATGTGGGGCTCCATCCCAGGACTCTGGGATCATGTCCTGATCTGAAGGCAGTGGCCTAACCCACTGACTCACCCAGGTGTTACCAACAGCATTCACTTGTGAAATAACCTTCACGGTAATCCTGATGCAAAGCCCCTGTCCCATGCTCAGGCTTCTGTCCTCAGTAGCCTGGTCCATGAACTCTGCAGATGCGGGAACCCTGAGGTGCACCGCACAATGTCCATAGATGCCAATGGGAACGTTTGCCCTTTAGAAATGAGCTGAATCCGTAGAACAGGTGAAATCTGCATGCACCCCTTGGGACACAGCTCCAAGGAGCGCCCACCTAAAGCGGGAACCAGGAGTTTGATGATCCCTGAGCAAGGGCCGGTAGGGCCTCCCATGTGCATCGGCCTAACCCTAACCCGAGGGTGCTTCTTCAGACTTCTATCCCCGGTTGCCTGCCCTGATAGCCCTATAGGTAGGGGATTCCTTCTTCACATCGCAGGCTTCAGGGTGCCGTCCACTATGATAATGGGAAATTTAGCCCTGTGGTAGACCCTCGGGGCGGGAGAAATCTTCCTGTCCGATCATTCTACCAACACCTTCCTAGGACCCCCACACCACAATCCAGGAAAAGGATGGTCCGCCAGGGCTACGTCCTCAACTGAGTCCCGTGGAAAGCCTAATTCTGCCCTGACAAATCAGGTCAGCCATTCTCCCAGAGCCAAAGGCTAAGCCTAGGTTACGTGATCAGACTCTGGACACCGGAGGACTGAACCCAGGTCCTCCTGTGGATGGGAAAGTCAGTCTGTAGGAAGGACTCAGCCTCTCAGGCAGAAACTGACCCTTTCCTTCTATGCTATCCAGTACCTTCAGATATATAGAAACCAGCATGCTCCCCTGAGGGCATTCCACCCTCTTGGCCTGTCCCGACCAAAATTCCATCGCCTGAGGATTCTGCTGAGTCCCACCCTCAACTCAGCCCTTGGTGTGGCAGTATTGTGTGGCCAGTTCCGACATGCCTTGTTCCTAAGACATAACCCTAACCCTTACTCTAACCCTCACCTAAACATAACCCTAACCCTACCCATACCCCTAACCCTAACCCTAACCCTATACCTCACATGAAGCCGTGGTGGGCTGCTCAGCCTTCCAACCTCAGAGGCCTGGTTCCCAAAATCTCCCGATGGAAGAACCCTGAGCCACACTGCAGAATTGCACTTGATCACTATATAAAACATGCCTGAATATATTTATTTATTTATTTATTTATAATGATTTTATTTATTTGTTGGACAGACTGAGATCACAAGTAGGCTGTGTTTTTGTCTGAAGGAAGGGGGAATAAGGCTCCCTGCAGTGGGGAGGGCCCCGTGTCCAACTAGATTCCTCTTCCCTGGGATCTTGACCTGGGCCGAGGCAAGAGGTCACATCCATTGAGGTACACAGGTGTTCTGGAAAGCATACCCTATAGCAATGACCTTCAGCCTTAGCATAATGCGAAGCCCAAGTCATGTGCTCAGTCTTCTGTCCTCAAAGGCCTGGTTCCCAAACTCTCCCCATGGGGGAACCCTGAGCTGCCCCGCACAAATGACCTAGATTCCAATAGGAAATCATGCCCTCTCTTTTATATATTTATTATTAATTAATTTATTTATTTATTCATTGCTTCAAGATTTTACTTTTTCACTTTGCAGGGAGCGAACAGATGTAGGCAGTGTTGCAGGCCCAGAGAAGGGAAATAAGGCTCCCTGCTGAGGACACAGCCCGATGTGGGGCTCCATCCCAGGACTCTGGGATCATGTCCTGAGCTGAAGGCAGTGGCCTAACCCACTGACTCACCCAGGTGTTACCAACAGCATTCACTTGTGAAATAACCTTCACGGTAATCCTGATGCAAAGCCCCTGTCCCATGCTCAGGCTTCTGTCCTCAGTAGCCTGGTCCATGAACTCTGCAGATGCGGGAACCCTGAGGTGCACCGCACAATGTCCATAGATCCCAATGGGCACGTTTGCCCTTTAGAAATGAGCTGAATCCGTAGAACAGGTGAAATCTGCATGCACCCCTTGGGACACAGCTCCAAGGAGCGCCCACCTGAAGCGGGAACCAGGAGTTTGATGATCCCTGAGCAAGGGCCGGTAGGGCCTCCCATGTGAATCGGCCTAACCCTAACCCGAGGGTGCTTCTTCAGACTTCTATCCCCGGTTGACTGCCCTGGTAGCCCTATAGGTAGGGGATTCCTTCTTCACATCGCAGGCTTCAGGGTGCCGTCCACTATGATAATGGGAAATTTAGCTCTGTGGTAGACCCTCGGTGCGGGAGAAATCTTCCTGTCCGATCATTCTACCAACACCTTCCTAGGACCCCCACACCACAATCCAGGAATAGGATGGTCCGCCAGGGCTACGTCCTCAACTGAGTCCCGTGGAAAGCCTAATTCTGCCCTGACAAATCAGGTCAGCCATTCTCCCAGAGCCAAAGGCTAAGCCTAGGTTACGTGATCAGACTCTGGACACCGGAGGACTGAACCCAGGTCCTCCTGTGGATGGGAAAGTCAGTCTGTAGGAAGGACTCAGACTCTCAGGCAGAAACTGACCCTTTCCTTCTATGCTATCCAGTACCTTCAGATATATAGAAACCAGCATGCTCCCCTGAGGGTATTCCACCCTCTTGGCCTGTCCCGTCCAAAATTCCATCGCCTGAGGATTCTGCTGAGTCCCACCCTCAACTCAGCCCTTGGTGTGGCAGTATTGTGTGGCCAGTTCCGACATGCCTTGTTCCTAAGACATAACCCTAACCCTTACTCAACCCTCACCTAAACATAACCCTAACCCAACCCATACCCCTAACCCTACCCCTAACCCTATACCTCACATGAAGCCGTGGTCGGCTGCTCAGCCTTCCAACCTCAGAGGCCTGGTTCCCAAAATCTCCCGATGGAAGAACCCTGAGCCACACTGCAGAATTGCACTTGATCACTATATAAAACATGCCTGAATATATTTATTTATTTATTTATTTATAATGATTTTATTTATTTGTTGGACAGACTGAGATCACAAGTAGGCTGTGTTTTTGTCTGAAGGAAGGGGGAATAAGGCTCCCTGCAGTGGGGAGGGCCCCGTGTCCAACTAGATTCCTCTTCCCTGGGATCTTGACCTGGGCCGAGGCAAGAGGTCACATTCATTGAGGTACACAGGTGTTCTGGAAAGCATACCCTATAGCAATGACCTTCAGCCTTAGCATAATGCGAAGCCCAAGTCATGTGCTCAGTCTTCTGTCCTCAAAGGCCTGGTTCCCAAACTCTCCCCATGGGGGAACCCTGAGCTGCCCCGCACAAATGACCTAGATTCCAATAGGAAATCATGCCCTCTCTTTTATATATTTATTATTAATTTATTTATTTATTTATTCATTGCTTCAAGATTTTACTTTTTCAATTTGCAGGGAGCGAACAGATGTAGGCAGTGTTGCACGCCCAGAAAAGGGAATGAAGGCTCCCTGCTGAGGAGACAGCCCGATGTGGGGCTCCATCCCAGGACTCTGGGATCATGTCCTGAGCTGAAGGCAGTGGCCTAACCCACTGACTCACCCAGGTGTTACCAACAGCATTCACTTGTGAAATAACCTTCACGGTAATCCTGATGCAAAGCCCCTGTCCCATGCTCAGGCTTCTGTCCTCAGTAGCCTGGTCCATGAACTCTGCAGATGCGGGAACCCTGAGGTGCACCGCACAATGTCCATAGATGCCAATGGGAACGTTTGCCCTTTAGAAATGAGCTGAATCCGTAGAACAGGTGAAATCTGCATGCACCCCTTGGGACACAGCTCCAAGGAGCGCCCACCTGAAGCGGGAACCAGGAGTTTGATGATCCCTGAGCAAGGGCCGGTAGGGCCTCCCATGTGCATCGGCCTAACCCTAACCCGAGGGTGCTTCTTCAGAATTCTATCCCCGGTTGCCTGCCCTGGTAGCCCTCTAGGTAGGGGATTCCTTCTTCACATCGCAGGCTTCTGGGTGCTGCCCACTATGATAATGGGAAATTTAGCCCTGTGGAAGACCCTCGGGGCGGGAGAAATCTGCCTGTCCGATCATTCAACCAACACCTTCCTAAGACCCCCACACCACAATCCAAGAATAGGATGGTCCGCCAGGGCTACGTCCTCAACTGTGTCCCGTGGAAAGCCTAATTCTGCCCTGACAAATCAGGTCAGCCATTCTCCCAGAGCCAAAGGCTAAGCCTAGGTTACGTGATCAGACTCTGGACACCGGAGGACTGAACCCAGGTCCTCCTGTGGATGGGAAAGTCAGTCTGTAGGAAGGACTCAGCCTCTCAGGCAGAAACTGACCCTTTCCTTCTGTGCTATCCAGTACCTTCAGATATATAGAAACCAGCATGCTCCCCTGAGGGCATTCCACCCTCTTGGCCTGTCCCGTCCAAAATTCCATCGCCTGAGGATTCTGCTGAGTCCCACCCTCAACTCAGCCCTTGGTGTGCCAGTATTGTGTGGCCAGTTCCGACATGCCTTGTTCCTAAGACATAACCCTAACCCTTACTCTAACCCTCACCTAAACATAACCCTAACCCTAACCCTAACCCTAACCCTTACCCTATACCTCACATGAAGCCGTGGTCGGCTGCTCAGCTTTCCAACCTCAGAGGCCTGGTTCCCAAAATCTCCCGATGGAAGAACCCTGAGCCACACTGCAGAATTGCACTTGATCACTATATAAAACATGCCTGAATATATTTTTTTTATAATGATTTCATTTATTTGTTGGACAGACTGAGATCACAAGTAGACTGTGTTTTTGTCTGAAGGAAGGGGGAATGAGGCTCCCTCCAGTGGGCAGGTCCGGTGTCAAACTAGATTCCTCTTCTCTGGGATCTTGACCTGGGCCGAGGCAAGAGGTCACATCCAATGAGGTACACAGGTGTTCTGGAAAGCATACCCTATAGCAATGACCTTCAGCCTTAGCATAATGCGAAGCCCAAGTCATGTGCTCAGTCTTCTGTCGTCAAAGGCCTGGTTCCCAAACTCTCCCCATGGGGGAACCCTGAGCTGCCCCGCACAAATGACCTAGATTCCAATAGGAAATCATGCCCTCCCTTTTATATATTTATTATTTATGTATTTATTTATTCATTGCTTCAAGATTTTACTTTTTCACTTTGCAGGGAGCGAAAAGATGTAGGCAGTGTTGCACGCCCAGAGAAGGGAAAGAAGGCTCCCTGCTGAGGAGACAGCCCGATGTGGGGCTCCATCCCAGGACTCTGGGATCATGTCCTGAGCTGAAGGCAGTGGCCTAACCCACTGACTCACCCAGGTGTTACCAACAGCATTCACTTGTGAAATAACCTTCACGGTAATCCTGATGCAAAGCCCCTGTCCCATGCTCAGGCTTCTGTCCTCAGTAGTCTGGTCCATGAACTCTGCAGATGCGGGAACCCTGAGGTGCACCGCACAATGTCCATAGATGCCAATGGGAACGTTTGCCCTTTAGAAATGAGCTTAATCCGTAGAACAGGTGAAATCTGCATGCACCCCTTGGGACACAGCTCCAAGGAGCGCCCACCTGAAGCGGGAACCAGGAGTTTGATGATCCCTCAGCAAGGGCCGGTAGGGCCTCCCATGTGCATCGGCCTAACCCTAACCCGAGGGTGCTTCTTCAGACTTCTATCCCCGGTTGCCTGCCCTGGTAGCCCTCTAGGTAGGGGATTCCTTCTTCCCATCGCAGGCCTCTGGGTGCCGCCCACTATGATAATGGGAAGTTTAGCCTGTGCAAGACCCTCGGGGCGGGAGAAATCTGCCTGTCCAATCATTCTACCAACACCTTCCTAGGACCCCCACACCACAATCCGGGAATAGGATGGTCCGCCAGGGCTACGTCCTCAACTGAGTCCCGTGGAAAGCCTAATTCTGCCCTGACAAATCAGGTCAGCCATTCTCCCAGAGCCAAAGGCTAAGCCTAGGTTACGTGATCAGGCTCTGGACACCGGAGAACTGAACCCAGGTCCTGCTGTGGATGGGAAAGTCAGTCTGTAGGAAGGACTCAGCCTCTCAGGCAGAAACTGACCCTTTCCTTCTGTGCTATCCAGTACCATCAGATATATAGAAACCAGCATGCTCCCCTGAGGGCATTCCACCCTCTTGGCCTGTCCCGTCCAAAATTCCATCGCCTGAGAATTCTGCTGAGTCCCACCCTCAACTCAGCCCTTGGTGTGCCAGTATTGTGTGGCCAGTTCCGACATGCCTTGTTCCTAAGACATAACCCTAACCCTTACTCAACCCTCACCTAAACATAACCTTAACCCTAACCCTAATCCTAACCATTACCCTATACCTCACATGAAGCCGTGGTCGGCTGCTCAGCCTTCCAACCTCAGAGGCCTGGTTCCCAAAATCTCCCGATGGAAGAACCCTGAGCCACACTGCAGAATTGCACTTGATCACTATATAAAACATGCCTGAATATATTTATTTATTTATTTATAATGATTTTATTTATTTGTTGGACAGACTGAGATCACAAGTAGGCTGTGTTTTTGTCTGAAGGAAGGGGGAATAAGGCTCCCTGCAGTGGGGAGGGCCCCGTGTCAAACTAGATTCCTCTTCCCTGGGATCTTGACCTGGGCCGAGGCAAGAGGTCACATCCAATGAGGTACACAGGTGTTCTGGAAAGCATACCCTATAGCAATGACCTTCAGCCTTAGCATAATGCGAAGCCCAAGTCATGTGCTCAGTCTTCTGTCCTCAAAGGCCTGGTTCCCAAACTCTCCCCATGGGGGAACCCTGAGCTGCCCCGCACAAATGACCTAGATTCCAATAGGAAATCATTCCCTCTCTTTTATATATTTATTATTTATTTAATATTCATTGCTTCTAGATTTTACTTTTTCACTTTGCAGGTAGTGAAAAGATGTAGGCAGTGTTGCACGCCCAGAGAAGGGAAAGAAGGCTCCCTGCTGAGGAGACAGCCCAATGTGGGTCTCCATCCCAGGACTCTGGGATCATGTCCTGAGCTGACGGCAGTGGCCTAACCCACTGACTCACCCAGGTGTTACCAACAGCATTCACTTGTGAAATAACCTTCACGGTAATCCTGATGCAAAGCCCCTGTCCCATGCTCAGGCTTCTGTCCTCAGTATCCTGGTCCATGAACTCTGCAGATGCGGGAACCCTGAGGTGCACCGCACAATGTCCATAGATCCCAATGGGAACGTTTGCCCTTTAGAAATGAGCTGAATCCGTAGAACAGGTGAAATCTGCATGCACCCCTTGGGACACAGCTCCAAGGAGTGCCCACCTGAAGCGGGAACCAGGAGTTTGATGATCCCTCAGCAAGGGCCGGTAGGGCCTCCCATGTGCATCGGCCTAACCCTAACCCGAGGATGCTTCTTCAGACTTCTATCCCCGGTTGCCTGCCCTGGTAGCTCTCTAGGTAGGGGATTCCTTCTTCACATCGCAGGCTTCTGGGTGCCGCCCACTATGATAATGGGAAATTTAGCCCTGTGGAAGACCTCGGGGCGGGAGAAATCTGCCTGTCCGATCATTCTACCAACACCTTCCTAGGACCCCCACACCACAATCCGGGAATAGGATGGTCCGCCAGGGCTACGTCCTCAACTGAGTCCCGTGGAAAGCCTAATTCTGCCCTGACAAATCAGGTCAGCCATTCTCCCAGAGCCAAACCCTAAGCCTAGGTTACGGGATCAGACTCTGGACACCGGAGGACTGAACCCAGGTCCTCCTGTGGATGGGAAAGTCAGTCTGTAGGAAGGACTCAGCCTCTCAGGCAGAAACTGACCCTTTCCTTCTGTGCTATCCAGTACCTTCAGATATATAGAAACCAGCATGCTCCCCTGAGGGCATTCCACCCTCTTGGCCTGTCCCGTCCAAAATTCCATCGCCTGAGGATTCTGCTGAGTCCCACCCTCAACTCAGCCCTTGGTGTGCCAGTATTGTGTGGCCAGTTCCGACATGCCTTGTTCCTAAGACATAACCCTAACCCTTACTCTAACCCTCACCTAAACATAACCCTAACCCTAACCCTAACCCTAACCCTAACCCTAACCCTATACCTCACATGAAGCCGTGGTCGGCTGCTCAGCCTTCCAACCTCAGAGGCCTGGTTCCCAAAATCTCCCGATGGAAGAACCCTGAGCCACACTGCAGAATTGCACTTGATCACTATATAAAACATGCCTGAATATATTTATTTATTTATTTATAATGATTTTATTTATTTGTTGGACAGACTGAGATCACAAGTAGGCTGTGTTTTTGTCTGAAGGAAGGGGGAATAAGGCTCCCTGCAGTGGGGAGGGCCCCGTGTCAAACTAGATTCCTCTTCCCTGGGATCTTGACCTGGGCCGAGGCAAGAGGTCACATCCAATGAGGTACACAGGTGTTCTGGAAAGCATACCCTATAGCAATGACCTTCAGCCTTAGCATAATGCGAAGCCCAAGTCATGTGCTCAGTCTTCTGTCCTCAAAGGCCTGGTTCCCAAACTCTCCCCATGGGGGAACCCTGAGCTGCCCCGCACAAATGACCTAGATTCCAATAGGAAATCATGCCCTCTCTTTTATATATTTATTATTTATGTATTTATTTATTTATTGCCTCAAGATTTTACTTTTTCACTTTGCAGGAAGCGAAAAGATGTAGGCAGTGTTGCACGCCCAGAGAAGGGAAAGAAGGCTCCCTGCTGAGGAGACAGCCCGATGTGGGGCTCCATCCCAGGACTCTGGGATCATGTCCTGAGCTGAAGGCAATGGCCTAACCCACTGACTCACCCAGGTGTTACCAACAGCATTCACTTGTGAAATAACCTTCACGGTAATCCTGATGCAAAGCCCCTGTCCCATGCTCAGGCTTCTGTCCTCAGTATCCTGGTCCATGAACTCTGCAGATGCGGGAACCCTGAGGTGCACCGCACAATGTCCATAGATCCCAATGGGAACGTTTGCCCTTTAGAAATGAGCTGAATCCGTAGAACAGGTGAAATCTGCATGCACCCCTTGGGACACAGCTCCAAGGAGTGCCCACCTGAAGCGGGAACCAGGAGTTTGATGATCCCTCAGCAAGGGCCGGTAGGGCCTCCCATGTGCATCGGCCTAACCCTAACCCGAGGATGCTTCTTCAGACTTCTATCCCCGGTTGCCTGCCCTGGTAGCTCTCTAGGTAGGGGATTCCTTCTTCACATCGCAGGCTTCTGGGTGCCGCCCACTATGATAATGGGAAATTTAGCCCTGTGGAAGACCTCGGGGCGGGAGAAATCTGCCTGTCCGATCATTCTACCAACACCTTCCTAGGACCCCCACACCACAATCCGGGAATAGGATGGTCCGCCAGGGCTACGTCCTCAACTGAGTCCCGTGGAAAGCCTAATTCTGCCCTGACAAATCAGGTCAGCCATTCTCCCAGAGCCAAACCCTAAGCCTAGGTTACGGGATCAGACTCTGGACACCGGAGGACTGAACCCAGGTCCTCCTGTGGATGGGAAAGTCAGTCTGTAGGAAGGACTCAGCCTCTCAGGCAGAAACTGACCCTTTCCTTCTGTGCTATCCAGTACCTTCAGATATATAGAAACCAGCATGCTCCCCTGAGGGCATTCCACCCTCTTGGCCTGTCCCGTCCAAAATTCCATCGCCTGAGGATTCTGCTGAGTCCCACCCTCAACTCAGCCCTTGGTGTGCCAGTATTGTGTGGCCAGTTCCGACATGCCTTGTTCCTAAGACATAACCCTAACCCTTACTCTAACCCTCACCTAAACATAACCCTAACCCTAACCCTAACCCTAACCCTAACCCTAACCCTATACCTCACATGAAGCCGTGGTCGGCTGCTCAGCCTTCCAACCTCAGAGGCCTGGTTCCCAAAATCTCCCGATGGAAGAACCCTGAGCCACACTGCAGAATTGCACTTGATCACTATATAAATCATGCCTGAATATATTTATTTATTTATTTATAATGATTTTATTTATTTGTTGGACAGACTGAGATCACAAGTAGGCTGTGTTTTTGTCTGAAGGAAGGGGGAATAAGGCTCCCTGCAGTGGGGAGGGCCCCGTGTCAAACTAGATTCCTCTTCCCTGGGATCTTGACCTGGGCCGAGGCAAGAGGTCACATCCAATGAGGTACACAGGTGTTCTGGAAAGCATACCCTATAGCAATGACCTTCAGCCTTAGCATAATGCGAAGCCCAAGTCATGTGCTCAGTCTTCTGTCCTCAAAGGCCTGGTTCCCAAACTCTCCCCATGGGGGAACCCTGAGCTGCCCCGCACAAATGACCTAGATTCCAATAGGAAATCATGCCCTCTCTTTTATATATTTATTATTTATGTATTTATTTATTTATTGCCTCAAGATTTTACTTTTTCACTTTGCAGGAAGCGAAAAGATGTAGGCAGTGTTGCACGCCCAGAGAAGGGAAAGAAGGCTCCCTGCTGAGGAGACAGCCCGATGTGGGGCTCCATCCCAGGACTCTGGGATCATGTCCTGAGCTGAAGGCAATGGCCTAACCCACTGACTCACCCAGGTGTTACCAACAGCATTCACTTGTGAAATAACCTTCACGGTAATCCTGATGCAAAGCCCCTGTCCCATGCTCAGGCTTCTGTCCTCAGTAGCCTGGTCCATGAACTCTGCAGATGCGGGAAACCTGAGGTGCACCGCACAATGTCCATAGATCCCAATGGGAACGTTTGACCTTTAGAAATGAGCTGAATCCGTAGAACAGGTGAAATCTGCATGCACCCCTTGGGACACAGCTCCAAGGAGCGCCCACCTGAAGCGGGAACCAGGAGTTTGATGATCCCTCAGCAAGGGCCGGTAGGGCCTCCCATGTGCATCGGCCTAACCCTAACCCGAGGGTGCTTCTTCAGACTTCTATCCCCGGTTGCCTGCCCTGGTAGCCCTCTAGGTAGGGGATTCCTTTTTCACATCGCAGGCCTCTGGTTGCCGCTCACTAGGCAAATGGGAAGTTTAGCCCTGTGGAAGACCCTCGGGGAGGGAGAAATCTGCCTGTCCGATCATTCTACCAACACCTTCCTAGGACCCCCACACCACAATCCGGGAATAGGATGGTCCGCCAGGGCTACGTCCTCAACTGAGTCCCTTGGAAAGAATAATTCTGCCCTGACGAATCAGGTCAGCCATTCTCCCAGAGCCAAAGGCTAAGCCTAGGTTACGGGATCAGACTCTGGACACCGGAGGACTGAACCCAGGTCCTCCTGTGGATGGGAAAGTCAGTCTGTAGGAAGGACTCAGCCTCTCAGGCAGAAACTGACCCTTTCCTTCTGTGCTATCCAGTACCTTCAGATATATAGAAACCAGAATGCCCCCCTGAGGGCATTCTACCCTCTTGGCCTGTCCCGTCCAAAATTCCATCGCCTGAGGATTCTTCTGAGTCCCACCCTCATCTAAGCCCTTGGTGTGCCAGTATTGTGTGGCCAGTTCCGACATGCCTTGTTCCTAAAACATAACCCTAACCCTTACTCTAACCCTCACCTAAACATAACCCTAACCCTAACCCTAACCCTAACCCTAACCCTAACCCTATACCTCACATGAAGCCGTGGTCGGCTGCTCAGCCTTCCAACCTCAGAGGCCTGGTTCCCAAAATCTCCCGATGGAAGAACCCTGAGCCACACTGCAGAATTGCACTTGATCACTATATAAAACATGCCTGAATATATTTATTTATTTATTTATAATGATTTTATTTATTTCTTGGACAGACTGTGATCACAAGTAGGCTGTGTTTTTGTCTGAAGGAAGGGGGAATAAGGCTCCCTGCAGTGGGGAGGGCCCGGTGTCAAACTAGATTCCTCTTCCCTGGGATCTTGACCTGGGCCGAGGCAAGAGGTCACATCCAATGAGGTACACAGGTGTTCTGGAAAGCATACCCTATAGCAATGACCTTCAGCCTTATCATAATGCGAAGCCCAAGTCATGTGCTCAGTCTTCTGTCCTCAAAGGCCTGGTTCCCAAACTCTCCCCATGGGGGAACCCTGAGCTGCCCCGCACAAATGACCTAGATTCCAATAGGAAATCATGCCCTCTCTTTTATATATTTACTATTTATGTATTTATTTATTTATTGCCTCAAGATTTTACTTTTTCACTTTGCAGGGCGCGAAAAGATGTAGGCAGTGTTGCACGCCCAGAGAAGGGAAAGAAGGCTCCCTGCTGAGGAGACAGCCCGATGTGGGGCTCCATCCCAGGACTCTGGGATCATGTCCTGAGCTGAAGGCAGTGGCCTAACCCACTGACTCACCCAGGTGTTACCAACAGCATTCACTTGTGAAATAACCTTCACGGTAATCCTGATGCAAAGCCCCTGTCCCATGCTCAGGCTTCTGTCCTCAGTAGCCTGGTCCATGAACTCTGCAGATGCGGGAACCCTGAGGTGCACCGCACAATGTCCATAGATGCCAATGGGAACGTTTGCCCTTTAGAAATGAGCTGAATCCGTAGAACAGGTGAAATCTGCATGCACCCCTTGGGACACAGCTCCAAGGAGTGCCCACCTGAAGCGGGAACCAGGAGTTTGATGATCCCTCAGCAAGGGCCGGTAGGGCCTCCCATGTGCATCGGCCTAACCCTAACCCGAGGATGCTTCTTCAGACTTCTATCCCCGGCTGCCTGCCCTGGTAGCTCTCTAGGTAGGGGATTCCTTCTTCACATCGCAGGCTTCTGGGTGCCGCCCACTATGATAATGGGAAATTTAGCCCTGTGGAAGACCTCGGGGCGGGAGAAATCTGCCTGTCCGATCATTCTACCAACACCTTCCTAGGACCCCCACACCACAATCCGGGAATAGGATGGTCCGCCAGGGCTACGTCCTCAACTGAGTCCCGTGGAAAGCCTAATTCTGCCCTGACAAATCAGGTCAGCCATTCTCCCAGAGCCAAACCCTAAGCCTAGGTTACGGGATCAGACTCTGGACACCGGAGGACTGAACCCAGGTCCTCCTGTGGATGGGAAAGTCAGTCTGTAGGAAGGACTCAGCCTCTCAGGCAGAAACTGACCCTTTCCTTCTGTGCTATCCAGTACCTTCAGATATATAGAAACCAGCATGCTCCCCTGAGGGCATTCCACCCTCTTGGCCTGTCCCGTCCAAAATTCCATCGCCTGAGGATTCTGCTGAGTCCCACCCTCAACTCAGCCCTTGGTGTGCCAGTATTGTGTGGCCAGTTCCGACATGCCTTGTTCCTAAGACATAACCCTAACCCTTACTCTAACCCTCACCTAAACATAACCCTAACCCTAACCCTAACCCTAACCCTAACCCTAACCCTATACCTCACATGAAGCCGTGGTCGGCTGCTCAGCCTTCCAACCTCAGAGGCCTGGTTCCCAAAATCTCCCGATGGAAGAACCCTGAGCCACACTGCAGAATTGCACTTGATCACTATATAAAACATGCCTGAATATATTTATTTATTTATTTATAATGATTTTATTTATTTGTTGGACAGACTGAGATCACAAGTAGGCTGTGTTTTTGTCTGAAGGAAGGGGGAATAAGGCTCCCTGCAGTGGGGAGGGCCCCGTGTCAAACTAGATTCCTCTTCCCTGGGATCTTGACCTGGGCCGAGGCAAGAGGTCACATCCAATGAGGTACACAGGTGTTCTGGAAAGCATACCCTATAGCAATGACCTTCAGCCTTAGCATAATGCGAAGCCCAAGTCATGTGCTCAGTCTTCTGTCCTCAAAGGCCTGGTTCCCAAACTCTCCCCATGGGGGAACCCTGAGCTGCCCCGCACAAATGACCTAGATTCCAATAGGAAATCATGCCCTCTCTTTTATATATTTATTATTTATGTATTTATTTATTTATTGCCTCAAGATTTTACTTTTTCACTTTGCAGGAAGCGAAAAGATGTAGGCAGTGTTGCACGCCCAGAGAAGGGAAAGAAGGCTCCCTGCTGAGGAGACAGCCCGATGTGGGGCTCCATCCCAGGACTCTGGGATCATGTCCTGAGCTGAAGGCAATGGCCTAACCCACTGACTCACCCAGGTGTTACCAACAGCATTCACTTGTGAAATAACCTTCACGGTAATCCTGATGCAAAGCCCCTGTCCCATGCTCAGGCTTCTGTCCTCAGTAGCCTGGTCCATGAACTCTGCAGATGCGGGAAACCTGAGGTGCACCGCACAATGTCCATAGATCCCAATGGGAACGTTTGACCTTTAGAAATGAGCTGAATCCGTAGAACAGGTGAAATCTGCATGCACCCCTTGGGACACAGCTCCAAGGAGCGCCCACCTGAAGCGGGAACCAGGAGTTTGATGATCCCTCAGCAAGGGCCGGTAGGGCCTCCCATGTGCATCGGCCTAACCCTAACCCGAGGGTGCTTCTTCAGACTTCTATCCCCGGTTGCCTGCCCTGGTAGCCCTCTAGGTAGGGGATTCCTTCTTCACATCGCAGGCCTCTGGTTACCGCTCACTAGGCAAATGGGAAGTTTAGCCCTGTGGAAGACCCTCGGGGAGGGAGAAATCTGCCTGTCCGATCATTCTACCAACACCTTCCTAGGACCCCCACACCACAATCCGGGAATAGGATGGTCCGCCAGGGCTACGTCCTCAACTGAGTCCCTTGGAAAGAATAATTCTGCCCTGACGAATCAGGTCAGCCATTCTCCCAGAGCCAAAGGCTAAGCCTAGGTTACGGGATCAGACTCTGGACACCGGAGGACTGAACCCAGGTCCTCCTGTGGATGGGAAAGTCAGTCTGTAGGAAGGACTCAGCCTCTCAGGCAGAAACTGACCCTTTCCTTCTGTGCTATCCAGTACCTTCAGATATATAGAAACCAGAATGCCCCCCTGAGGGCATTCCACCCTCTTGGCCTGTCCCGTCCAAAATTCCATCGCCTGAGGATTCTTCTGAGTCCCACCCTCATCTAAGCCCTTGGTGTGCCAGTATTGTGTGGCCAGTTCCGACATGCCTTGTTCCTAAAACATAACCCTAACCCTTACTCTAACCCTCACCTAAACATAACCCTAACCCTAACCCTAACCCTAACCCTAACCCTAACCCTATACCTCACATGAAGCCGTGGTCGGCTGCTCAGCCTTCCAACCTCAGAGGCCTGGTTCCCAAAATCTCCCGATGGAAGAACCCTGAGCCACACTGCAGAATTGCACTTGATCACTATATAAAACATGCCTGAATATATTTATTTATTTATTTATAATGATTTTATTTATTTCTTGGACAGACTGTGATCACAAGTAGGCTGTGTTTTTGTCTGAAGGAAGGGGGAATAAGGCTCCCTGCAGTGGGGAGGGCCCGGTGTCAAACTAGATTCCTCTTCCCTGGGATCTTGACCTGGGCCGAGGCAAGAGGTCACATCCAATGAGGTACACAGGTGTTCTGGAAAGCATACCCTATAGCAATGACCTTCAGCCTTATCATAATGCGAAGCCCAAGTCATGTGCTCAGTCTTCTGTCCTCAAAGGCCTGGTTCCCAAACTCTCCCCATGGGGGAACCCTGAGCTGCCCCGCACAAATGACCTAGATTCCAATAGGAAATCATGCCCTCTCTTTTATATATTTACTATTTATGTATTTATTTATTTATTGCCTCAAGATTTTACTTTTTCACTTTGCAGGGCGCGAAAAGATGTAGGCAGTGTTGCACGCCCAGAGAAGGGAAAGAAGGCTCCCTGCTGAGGAGACAGCCCGATGTGGGGCTCCATCCCAGGACTCTGGGATCATGTCCTGAGCTGAAGGCAGTGGCCTAACCCACTGACTCACCCAGGTGTTACCAACAGCATTCACTTGTGAAATAACCTTCACGGTAATCCTGATGCAAAGCCCCTGTCCCATGCTCAGGCTTCTGTCCTCAGTAGCCTGGTCCATGAACTCTGCAGATGCGGGAACCCTGAGGTGCACCGCACAATGTCCATAGATCCCAATGGGAACGTTTGCCCTTTAGAAATGAGCTGAATCCGTAGAACAGGTGAAATCTGCATGCACCCCTTGGGACACAGCACCAAGGAGCGCCCACCTGAAGCGGGAACCAGGAGTTTGATGATCCCTCAGCAAGGGCCGGTAGGGCCTCCCATGTGCATCGGCCTAACCCTAACCCGAGGGTGCTTCTTCAGACTTCTATCCCCGGTTGCCTGCCCTGGTAGCCCTCTAGGTAGGGGATTCCTTCTTCACATCGCAGGCCTCTGGGTGCCGCCCACTAGGCAAATGGGAAGTTTAGCCCTGTGGAAGACCCTCGGGGCGGGAGAAATCTGCCTTTCCGATCATTCTACCAACAACTTCCTAGGACCCCCACACCACAATCCGGGAATAGGATGGTCCGCCAGGGCTACGTCCTCAACTGAGTCCCGTGGAAAGCCTAATTCTGCCCTGACGAATCAGGTCAGCCATTCTCCCAGAGCCAAAGGCTAAGCCTAGGTTACGTGATCAGGCTCTGGACACCGGAGAACTGAACCCAGGTCCTGCTGTGGATGGGAAAGTCAGTCTGTAGGAAGGACTCAGCCTCTCAGGCAGAAACTGACCCTTTCCTTCTGTGCTATCCAGTACCATCAGATATATAGAAACCAGCATGCTCCCATGAGGGCATTCCACCCTCTTGGCCTGTCCCGTCCAAAATTCCATCGCCTGAGGATTCTGCTGAGTCCCACCCTCAACTCAGCCCTTGGTGTGCCAGTATTGTGTGGCCAGTTCCGACATGCCTTGTTCCTAAGACATAACCCTAACCCTTACTCTAACCCTCACCTAAACATAACCTTGACCCTAACCCTAATCCTAACCATTACCCTATACCTCACATGAAGCCGTGGTCGGCTGCTCAGCCTTCCAACCTCAGAGGCCTGGTTCCCAAAATCTCCCGATGGAAGAACCCTGAGCCACACTGCAGAATTGCACTTGATCACTATATAAAACATGCCTGAATATATTTATTTATTTATTTATAATGATTTTATTTATTTGTTGGACAGACTGAGATCACAAGTAGGCTGTGTTTTTGTCTGAAGGAAGGGGGAATAAGGCTCCCTGCAGTGGGGAGGGCCCGGTGTCAAACTAGATTCCTCTTCCCTGGGATCTTGACCTGGGCCGAGGCAAGAGGTCACATCCAATGAGGTACACAGGTGTTCTGGAAAGCATACCCTATAGCAATGACCTTCAGCCTTAGCATAATGCGAAGCCCAAGTCATGTGCTCAGTCTTCTGTCCTCAAAGGCCTGGTTCCCAAACTCTCCCCATGGGGGAACCCTGAGCTGCCCCGCACAAATGACCTAGATTCCAATAGGAAATCATGCCCTCTCTTTTATATATTTATTATTTATTTAATATTCATTGCTTCTAGATTTTACTTTTTCACTTTGCAGGTAGTGAAAAGATGTAGGCAGTGTTGCACGCCCAGAGAAGGGAAAGAAGGCTCCCTGCTGAGGAGACCGCCCAATGTGGGTCTCCATCCCAGGACTCTGGGATCATGTCCTGAGCTGACGGCAGTGGCCTAACCCACTGACTCACCCAGGTGTTACCAACAGCATTCACTTGTGAAATAACCTTCACGGTAATCCTGATGCAAAGCCCCTGTCCCATGCTCAGGCTTCTGTCCTCAGTATCCTGGTCCATGAACTCTGCAGATGCGGGAACCCTGAGGTGCACCGCACAATGTCCATAGATCCCAATGGGAACGTTTGCCCTTTAGAAATGAGCTGAATCCGTAGAACAGGTGAAATCTGCATGCACCCCTTGGGACACAGCTCCAAGGAGTGCCCACCTGAAGCGGGAACCAGGAGTTTGATGATCCCTCAGCAAGGGCCGGTAGGGCCTCCCATGTGCATCGGCCTAACCCTAACCCGAGGATGCTTCTTCAGACTTCTATCCCCGGTTGCCTGCCCTGGTAGCTCTCTAGGTAGGGGATTCCTTCTTCACATCGCAGGCTTCTGGGTGCCGCCCACTATGATAATGGGAAATTTAGCCCTGTGGAAGACCTCGGGGCGGGAGAAATCTGCCTGTCCGATCATTCTACCAACACCTTCCTAGGACCCCCACACCACAATCCGGGAATAGGATGGTCCGCCAGGGCTACGTCCTCAACTGAGTCCCGTGGAAAGCCTAATTCTGCCCTGACAAATCAGGTCAGCCATTCTCCCAGAGCCAAACCCTAAGCCTAGGTTACGGGATCAGACTCTGGACACCGGAGGACTGAACCCAGGTCCTCCTGTGGATGGGAAAGTCAGTCTGTAGGAAGGACTCAGCCTCTCAGGCAGAAACTGACCCTTTCCTTCTGTGCTATCCAGTACCTTCAGATATATAGAAACCAGCATGCTACCCTGAGGGCATTCCACCCTCTTGGCCTGTCCCGTCCAAAATTCCATCGCCTGAGGATTCTGCTGAGTCCCACCCTCAACTCAGCCCTTGGTGTGCCAGTATTGTGTGGCCAGTTCCGACATGCCTTGTTCCTAAGACATAACCCTAACCCTTACTCTAACCCTCACCTAAACATAACCCTAACCCTAACCCTAACCCTAACCCTAACCCTAACCCTATACCTCACATGAAGCCGTGGTCGGCTGCTCAGCCTTCCAACCTCAGAGGCCTGGTTCCCAAAATCTCCCGATGGAAGAACCCTGAGCCACACTGCAGAATTGCACTTGATCACTATATAAAACATGCCTGAATATATTTATTTATTTATTTATAATGATTTTATTTATTTGTTGGACAGACTGAGATCACAAGTAGGCTGTGTTTTTGTCTGAAGGAAGGGGGAATAAGGCTCCCTGCAGTGGGGAGGGCCCCGTGTCAAACTAGATTCCTCTTCCCTGGGATCTTGACCTGGGCCGAGGCAAGAGGTCACATCCAATGAGGTACACAGGTGTTCTGGAAAGCATACCCTATAGCAATGACCTTCAGCCTTAGCATAATGCGAAGCCCAAGTCATGTGCTCAGTCTTCTGTCCTCAAAGGCCTGGTTCCCAAACTCTCCCCATGGGGGAACCCTGAGCTGCCCCGCACAAATGACCTAGATTCCAATAGGAAATCATGCCCTCTCTTTTATATATTTATTATTTATGTATTTATTTATTTATTGCCTCAAGATTTTACTTTTTCACTTTGCAGGAAGCGAAAAGATGTAGGCAGTGTTGCACGCCCAGAGAAGGGAAAGAAGGCTCCCTGCTGAGGAGACAGCCCGATGTGGGGCTCCATCCCAGGACTCTGGGATCATGTCCTGAGCTGAAGGCAATGGCCTAACCCACTGACTCACCCAGGTGTTACCAACAGCATTCACTTGTGAAATAACCTTCACGGTAATCCTGATGCAAAGCCCCTGTCCCATGCTCAGGCTTCTGTCCTCAGTAGCCTGGTCCATGAACTCTGCAGATGCGGGAAACCTGAGGTGCACCGCACAATGTCCATAGATCCCAATGGGAACGTTTGACCTTTAGAAATGAGCTGAATCCGTAGAACAGGTGAAATCTGCATGCACCCCTTGGGACACAGCTCCAAGGAGCGCCCACCTGAAGCGGGAACCAGGAGTTTGATGATCCCTCAGCAAGGGCCGGTAGGGCCTCCCATGTGCATCGGCCTAACCCTAACCCGAGGGTGCTTCTTCAGACTTCTATCCCCGGTTGCCTGCCCTGGTAGCCCTCTAGGTAGGGGATTCCTTCTTCACATCGCAGGCCTCTGGTTGCCGCTCACTAGGCAAATGGGAAGTTTAGCCCTGTGGAAGACCCTCGGGGAGGGAGAAATCTGCCTGTCCGATCATTCTACCAACACCTTCCTAGGACCCCCACACCACAATCCGGGAATAGGATGGTCCGCCAGGGCTACGTCCTCAACTGAGTCCCTTGGAAAGAATAATTCTGCCCTGACGAATCAGGTCAGCCATTCTCCCAGAGCCAAAGGCTAAGCCTAGGTTACGGGATCAGCCTCTGGACACCGGAGGACTGAACCCAGGTCCTCCTGTGGATGGGAAAGTCAGTCTGTAGGAAGGACTCAGCCTCTCAGGCAGAAACTGACCCTTTCCTTCTGTGCTATCCAGTACCTTCAGATATATAGAAACCAGAATGCCCCCCTGAGGGCATTCCACCCTCTTGGCCTGTCCCGTCCAAAATTCCATCGCCTGAGGATTCTTCTGAGTCCCACCCTCATCTAAGCCCTTGGTGTGCCAGTATTGTGTGGCCAGTTCCGACATGCCTTGTTCCTAAAACATAACCCTAACCCTTACTCTAACCCTCACCTAAACATAACCCTAACCCTAACCCTAACCCTAACCCTAACCCTATACCTCACATGAAGCCGTGGTCGGCTGCTCAGCCTTCCAACCTCAGAGGCCTGGTTCCCAAAATCTCCCGATGGAAGAACCCTGAGCCACACTGCAGAATTGCACTTGATCACTATATAAAACATGCCTGAATATATTTATTTATTTATTTATAATGATTTTATTTATTTGTTGGACAGACTGTGATCACAAGTAGGCTGTGTTTTTGTCTGAAGGAAGGGGGAATAAGGCTCCCTGCAGTGGGGAGGGCCCGGTGTCAAACTAGATTCCTCTTCCCTGGGATCTTGACCTGGGCCGAGGCAAGAGGTCACATCCAATGAGGTACACAGGTGTTCTGGAAAGCATACCCTATAGCAATGACCTTCAGCCTTATCATAATGCGAAGCCCAAGTCATGTGCTCAGTCTTCTGTCCTCAAAGGCCTGGTTCCCAAACTCTCCCCATGGGGGAACCCTGAGCTGCCCCGCACAAATGACCTAGATTCCAATAGGAAATCATGCCCTCTCTTTTATATATTTACTATTTATGTATTTATTTATTTATTGCCTCAAGATTTTACTTTTTCACTTTGCAGGGCGCGAAAAGATGTAGGCAGTGTTGCACGCCCAGAGAAGGGAAAGAAGGCTCCCTGCTGAGGAGACAGCCCGATGTGGGGCTCCATCCCAGGACTCTGGGATCATGTCCTGAGCTGAAGGCAGTGGCCTAACCCACTGACTCACCCAGGTGTTACCAACAGCATTCACTTGTGAAATAACCTTCACGGTAATCCTGATGCAAAGCCCCTGTCCCATGCTCAGGCTTCTGTCCTCAGTAGCCTGGTCCATGAACTCTGCAGATGCGGGAACCCTGAGGTGTACCGCACAATGTCCATAGATCCCAATGGGAACGTTTGCCCTTTAGAAATGAGCTGAATCCGTAGAACAGGTGAAATATGCATGCACCCCTTGGGACACAGCTCCAAGGAGTGCCCACCTGAAGCGGGAACCAGGAGTTTGATGATCCCTCAGCAAGGGCCGGTAGGGCCTCCCATGTGCATCGGCCTAACCCTAACCCTAGGAAGCTTCTTTAGACTTCTATCCCTGGTTGCCTGCCCTGGTAGCTCTCTAGGTAGGGGATTCCTTCTTCACATCGCAGGCTTCTGGGTGCCGCCCACTATGATAATGGGAAATTTAGCCCTGTGGAAGACCTCGGGGCGGGAGAAATCTGCCTGTCCGATCATTCTACCAACACCTTCCTAGGACCCCCACACCACAATCCGGGAATAGGATGGTCCGCCAGGGCTACGTCCTCAACTGAGTCCCGTGGAAAGCCTAATTCTGCCCTGACAAATCAGGTCAGCCATTCTCCCAGAGCCAAAGGCTAAGCCTAGGTTACGGGATCAGACTCTGGACACCGGAGGACTGAACCCAGGTCCTCCTGTGGATGGGAAAGTCAGTCTGTAGGAAGGACTCAGCCTCTCAGGCAGAAACTGACCCTTTCCTTCTGTGCTATCCAGTACCTTCAGATATATAGAAACCAGCATGCTACCCTGAGGGCATTCCACCCTCTTGGCCTGTCCCGTCCAAAATTCCATCGCCTGAGGATTCTGCTGAGTCCCACCCTCAACTCAGCCCTTGGTGTGCCAGTATTGTGTGGCCAGTTCCGACATGCCTTGTTCCTAAGACATAACCCTAACCCTTACTCTAACCCTCACCTAAACATAACCCTAACCCTAACCCTAACCCTAACCCTAACCCTAACCCTATACCTCACATGAAGCCGTGGTCGGCTGCTCAGCCTTCCAACCTCAGAGGCCTGGTTCCCAAAATCTCCCGATGGAAGAACCCTGAGCCACACTGCAGAATTGCACTTGATCACTATATAAAACATGCCTGAATATATTTATTTATTTATTTATAATGATTTTATTTATTTGTTGGACAGACTGAGATCACAAGTAGGCTGTGTTTTTGTCTGAAGGAAGGGGGAATAAGGCTCCCTGCAGTGGGGAGGGCCCCGTGTCAAACTAGATTCCTCTTCCCTGGGATCTTGACCTGGGCCGAGGCAAGAGGTCACATCCAATGAGGTACACAGGTGTTCTGGAAAGCATACCCTATAGCAATGACCTTCAGCCTTAGCATAATGCGAAGCCCAAGTCATGTGCTCAGTCTTCTGTCCTCAAAGGCCTGGTTCCCAAACTCTCCCCATGGGGGAACCCTGAGCTGCCCCGCACAAATGACCTAGATTCCAATAGGAAATCATGCCCTCTCTTTTATATATTTATTATTTATGTATTTATTTATTTATTGCCTCAAGATTTTACTTTTTCACTTTGCAGGAAGCGAAAAGATGTAGGCAGTGTTGCACGCCCAGAGAAGGGAAAGAAGGCTCCCTGCTGAGGAGACAGCCCGATGTGGGGCTCCATCCCAGGACTCTGGGATCATGTCCTGAGCTGAAGGCAATGGCCTAACCCACTGACTCACCCAGGTGTTACCAACAGCATTCACTTGTGAAATAACCTTCACGGTAATCCTGATGCAAAGCCCCTGTCCCATGCTCAGGCTTCTGTCCTCAGTAGCCTGGTCCATGAACTCTGCAGATGCGGGAACCCTGAGGTGCACCGCACAATGTCCATAGATCCCAATGGGCACGTTTGACCTTTAGAAATGAGCTGAATCCGTAGAACAGGTGAAATCTGCATGCACCCCTTGGGACACAGCTCCAAGGAGCGCCCACCTGAAGCGGGAACCAGGAGTTTGATGATCCCTCAGCAAGTGCCGGTAGGGCCTCCCATGTGCATCGGCCTAACCCTAACCCGAGGGTGCTTCTTCAGACTTCTATCCCCGGTTGCCTGCCCTGGTAGCCCTCTAGGTAGGGGATTCCTTCTTCACATCGCAGGCCTCTGGGTGCCGCTCACTAGGCAAATGGGAAGTTTAGCCCTGTGGAAGACCCTCGGGGAGGGAGAAATCTGCCTGTCCGATCATTCTACCAACACCTTCCTAGGACCCCCACACCACAATCCGGGAATAGGATGGTCCGCCAGGGCTACGTCCTCAACTGAGTCCCGTGGAAAGCCTAATTCTGCCCTGACAAATCAGGTCAGCCATTCTCCCAGAGCCAAAGGCTAAGCCTAGGTTACGGGATCAGACTCTGGACACCGGAGGACTGAACCCAGGTCCTCCTGTGGATGGGAAAGTCAGTCTGTAGGAAGGACTCAGCCTCTCAGGCAGAAACTGACCCTTTCCTTCTGTGCTATCCAGTACCTTCAGATATATAGAAACCAGCATGCTCCCCTGAGGGCATTCCACCCTCTTGGCCTATCCCGTCCAAAATTCCATCGCCTGAGGATTCTGCTGAGTCCCACCCTCAACTCAGCCCTTGGTGTGCCAGTATTGTGTGGCCAGTTCCGACATGCCTTGTTCCTAAGACATAACCCTAACCCTTACTCTAACCCTCACCTAAACATAACCCTAACCCTAACCCTAACCCTAACCCTAACCCTAACCCTATACCTCACATGAAGCCGTGGTCGGCTGCTCAGCCTTCCAACCTCAGAGGCCTGGTTCCCAAAATCTCCCGATGGAAGAACCCTGAGCCACACTGCAGAATTGCACTTGATCACTATATAAAACATGCCTGAATATATTTATTTATTTATTTATAATGATTTTATTTATTTGTTGGACAGACTGAGATCACAAGTAGGCTGTGTTTTTGTCTGAAGGAAGGGGGAATAAGGCTCCCTGCAGTGGGGAGGGCCCCGTGTCAAACTAGATTCCTCTTCCCTGGGATCTTGACCTGGGCCGAGGCAAGAGGTCACATCCAATGAGGTACACAGGTGTTCTGGAAAGCATACCCTATAGCAATGACCTTCAGCCTTAGCATAATGCGAAGCCCAAGTCATGTGCTCAGTCTTCTGTCCTCAAAGGCCTGGTTCCCAAACTCTCCCCATGGGGGAACCCT
This sequence comes from Mustela nivalis, assembly GCF_964662115.1. Classification (NCBI taxonomy): domain Eukaryota; kingdom Metazoa; phylum Chordata; class Mammalia; order Carnivora; family Mustelidae; genus Mustela; species Mustela nivalis. The sequence goes on from NW_028135076.1 coordinate 28,859, forward strand.
GAGCTGCCCCGCACAAATGACCTAGATTCCAATAGGAAATCATGCCCTCTCTTTTATATATTTACTATTTATGTATTTATTTATTTATTGCCTCAAGATTTTACTTTTTCACTTTGCAGGAAGCGAAAAGATGTAGGCAGTGTTGCACGCCCAGAGAAGGGAAAGAAGGCTCCCTGCTGAGGAGACAGCCCGATGTGGGGCTCCATCCCAGGACTCTGGGATCATGTCCTGAGCTGAAGGCAATGGCCTAACCCACTGACTCACCCAGGTGTTACCAACAGCATTCACTTGTGAAATAACCTTCACGGTAATCCTGATGCAAAGCCCCTGTCCCATGCTCAGGCTTCTGTCCTCAGTATCCTGGTCCATGAACTCTGCAGATGCGGGAACCCTGAGGTGCACCGCACAATGTCCATAGATCCCAATGGGAACGTTTGCCCTTTAGAAATGAGCTGAATCCGTAGAACAGGTGAAATCTGCATGCACCCCTTGGGACACAGCTCCAAGGAGCGCCCACCTGAAGCGGGAACCAGGAGTTTGATGATCCCTCAGCAAGGGCCGGTAGGGCCTCCCATGTGCATCGGCCTAACCCTAACCCGAGGGTGCTTCTTCAGACTTCTATCCCCGGTTGCCTGCCCTGGTAGCCCTCTAGGTAGGGGATTCCTTCTTCACATCGCAGGCCTCTGGGTGCCGCTCACTAGGCAAATGGGAAGTTTAGCCCTGTGGAAGACCCTCGGGGAGGGAGAAATCTGCCTGTCCGATCATTCTACCAACACCTTCCTAGGACCCCCACACCACAATCCGGGAATAGGATGGTCCGCCAGGGCTACGTCCTCAACTGAGTCCCGTGGAAAGCCTAATTCTGCCCTGACAAATCAGGTCAGCCATTCTCCCAGAGCCAAAGGCTAAGCCTAGGTTACGGGATCAGACTCTGGACACCGGAGGACTGAACCCAGGTCCTCCTGTGGATGGGAAAGTCAGTCTGTAGGAAGGACTCAGCCTCTCAGGCAGAAACTGACCCTTTCCTTCTGTGCTATCCAGTACCTTCAGATATATAGAAACCAGCATGCTCCCCTGAGGGCATTCCACCCTCTTGGCCTGTCCCGTCCAAAATTCCATCGCCTGAGGATTCTTCTGAGTCCCACCCTCAACTCAGCCCTTGGTGTGCCAGTATTGTGTGGCCAGTTCCGACATGCCTTGTTCCTAAAACATAACCCTAACCCTTACTCTAACCCTCACCTAAACATAACCCTAACCCTAACCCTAACCCTAACCCTAACCCTATACCTCACATGAAGCCGTGGTCGGCTGCTCAGCCTTCCAACCTCAGAGGCCTGGTTCCCAAAATCTCCCGATGGAAGAACCCTGAGCCACACTGCAGAATTGCACTTGATCACTATATAAAACATGCCTGAATATATTTATTTATTTATTTATAATGATTTTATTTATTTGTTGGACAGACTGTGATCACAAGTAGGCTGTGTTTTTGTCTGAAGGAAGGGGGAATAATGCTCCCTGCAGTGGGGAGGGCCCGGTGTCAAACTAGATTCCTCTTCCCTGGGATCTTGACCTGGGCCGAGGCAAGAGGTCACATCCAATGAGGTACACAGGTGTTCTGGAAAGCATACCCTATAGCAATGACCTTCAGCCTTATCATAATGCGAAGCCCAAGTCATGTGCTCAGTCTTCTGTCCTCAAAGGCCTGGTTCCCAAACTCTCCCCATGGGGGAACCCTGAGCTGCCCCGCACAAATGACCTAGATTCCAATAGGAAATCATGCCCTCTCTTTTATATATTTACTATTTATGTATTTATTTATTTATTGCCTCAAGATTTTACTTTTTCACTTTGCAGGGCGCGAAAAGATGTAGGCAGTGTTGCACGCCCAGAGAAGGGAAAGAAGGCTCCCTGCTGAGGAGACAGCCCGATGTGGGGCTCCATCCCAGGACTCTGGGATCATGTCCTGAGCTGAAGGCAGTGGCCTAACCCACTGACTCACCCAGGTGTTAACAACAGCATTCACTTGTGAAATAACCTTCACGGGAATCCTGATGCAAAGCCCCTGTCCCATGCTCAGGCTTCTGTCCTCAGTAGCCTGGTCCATGAACTCTGCAGATGCGGGAACCCTGAGGTGTACCGCACAAAGTCCATAGATCCCAATGGGAACGTTTGCCCTTTAGAAATGAGCTGAATCAGTAGAACAGGTGAAATCTGCATGCACCCCTTGGGACACAGCTCCAAGGAGTGCCCACCTGAAGCGGGAACCAGGAGTTTGATGATCCCTCAGCAAGGGCCGGTAGGGCCTCCCATGTGCATCGGCCTAACCCTAACCCGAGGGTGCTTCTTCAGACTTCTAACCCCGGTTGCCTGCCCTGGTAGCTCTCTAGGTAGGGGATTCCTTCTTCACATCGCAGGCTTCTGGGTGCCGCCCACTATGATAATGGTAAATTTAGCCCTGTGGAAGACCTCGGGGCGGGAGAAATCTGCCTGTCCGATCATTCTACCAACACCTTCCTAGGACCCCCACACCACAATCCGGGAATAGGTTGGTCCGCCAGGGCTACGTCCTCAACTGAGTCCCGTGGAAAGCCTAATTCTGCCCTGACAAATCAGGTCAGCCATTCTCCCAGAGCCAAAGGCTAAGCCTAGGTTACGGGATCAGACTCTGGACACCGGAGGACTGAACCCAGGTCCTCCTGTGGATGGGAAAGTCAGTCTGTAGGAAGGACTCAGCCTCTCAGGCAGAAATTGACCCTTTCCTTCTGTGCTATCCAGTACCTTCAGATATATAGAAACCAGCATGCTACCCTGAGGGCATTCCACCCTCTTGGCCTGTCCCGTCCAAAATTCCATCGCCTGAGGATTCTGCTGAGTCCCACCCTCAACTCAGCCCTTGGTGTGCCAGTATTGTGTGGCCAGTTCCGACATGCCTTGTTCCTAAAACATAACCCTAACCCTTACTCTAACCCTCACCTAAACATAACCCTAACCCTAACCCTAACCCTAACCCTAACCCTAACCCTATACCTCACATGAAGCCGTGGTCGGCTGCTCAGCCTTCCAACCTCAGAGGCCTGGTTCCCAAAATCTCCCGATGGAAGAACCCTGAGCCACACTGCAGAATTGCACTTGATCACTATATAAAACATGCCTGAATATATTTATTTATTTATTTATAATGATTTTATTTATTTGTTGGACAGACTGAGATCACAAGTAGGCTGTGTTTTTGTCTGAAGGAAGGGGGAATAAGGCTCCCTGCAGTGGGGAGGGCCCGGTGTCAAACTAGATTCCTCTTCCCTGGGATCTTGACCTGGGCCGAGGCAAGAGGTCACATCCAATGAGGTACACAGGTGTTCTGGAAAGCATACCCTATAGCAATGACCTTCAGCCTTAGCATAATGCGAAGCCCAAGTCATGTGCTCAGTCTTCTGTCCTCAAAGGCCTGGTTCCCAAACTCTCCCCATGGGGGAACCCTGAGCTGCCCCGCACAAATTACCTAGATTCCAATAGGAAATCATGCCCTCTCTTTTATATATTTATTATTTATGTATTTATTTATTTATTGCCTCAAGATTTTACTTTTTCACTTTGCAGGAAGCGAAAAGATGTAGGCAGTGTTGCATGCCCAGAGAAGGGAAAGAAGGCTTCCTGTTGCTAAGCAGGGTCGGGCCTGCTTAGTACTTGGATGGGAGAAGGCTTCCTGCTGAGGAGACAGCCCGATGTGGGGCTCCATCCCAGGACTCTGGGATCATGTCCTGAGCTGAAGGCAATGGCCTAACCCACTGACTCAGAGCATACCTTCAAAGCTATCAATATACTTACTCTGGTATATTATTTTTGTATTTTTGTAAATTAAAATAATTAAATTATAGAACAAGAGTTTCAGGTGGTAGGTGTTGTAAGTTTTACCCAAACTGACTTTTGTCAACCTCGTTTTTGTCATCATATATGTCAAGTAGTTTTCTCAGGTTTATTTTTAGAATATCCTTGTATAATGAATATTTACACTGATATCTAGTATAAAAAGCTTGCAATTTATTTTAGAAACATTAAGATATTGAAAATCAATCTATTTCTTTAATTCATTAAAGACATTTTTGGCTTGTTTCCAGTACTTTCTTACTGGTTAAAAAATGAATTTGAAGTAGTCTGAATTTCATTATTATATGGCGCTTTCCCTTTGATGAATACAAAGATGATATTCTATATTAGCTCTCTGAAAAGAATTCATTTTTTTAATTTTATTTATTTGTAAGAGAGAGAGTGAGAGAGAGCACAAGCAGGGGGAGCAGCAGGGTGAGGGAGAAGCAAACTCCCAGCTAAGCAGGGTATCTGTTGCAGAACTGAGTCCCAGGACCCTAAGATCATGACCTGAGCTAAAGGCTCAGGTGTTTAACTGACTGAGCCACCCAGGTGTCCCAATCTGAGAAGAGTTCTGTATGTTATTCCTATTCATATGAAGTTTAAAGTCTAGGTAATTAACTTAATATTTTAGTGGCTATTACATAGATAGCACTATGTTCCAGGCAGAGAGTAAGAAAGAAATATTAAATCAACCATATTCTATGCATTCTAAATGAAAATAATTCATCAATCATAATAAATCCTTCTATTTATGGAATATCAACTTATAAGCTTTCCTCCATATGAACAATGCCAAATACCAGAATAAAGGGTCATCTAATACAAATAAAGGATAGAATTAAAGAATTCTGGTAAGCCATTTAATTTTGAAAAATGGTGCTATACTGTTGCTGAGTTGTGGTTTTCAGTTACATAATATCTGATAAGTGTAGAAGTAACGTGAGTGTTACGTGAGATGAGAAATGGTATATAATGAAGATATTTTTAAAAGTACAGATAAATACAAATTTGTAAACATAGCATTATGGAGGAATAAAAATAAATGATAGCTACACACTCTAAAGTGAATAAATCTTGGAAAGTTAATAGAGAACTAAAACAAGGACAGTGAAAAAAGTATGCTACATTTTTATGAAGTTCAAACAAATTCTGTGAAACCGTGGATGAACTTAAAGATACTATTATGTGTCAAATATTGTAAAAATTAAGCAAGGAAGTAGCAAACATAAAATAACCAAAGCATATAAACTTGGGTAGATACAATAGGTGTGATCATGTTCTACTTCATAAAGAGATGAGTTAATAGATAAATAAAAGTAACTAGACTTTTAGAAGTTAATAAAATTTTGCCTGTTATTTCTTAGCAATATAAAATATATGGTTTTCTAACAAAAACGTTTATCTTAAAAATATTTAAAAATAAATTTCAGGCTACTCATAAGGTTCTATTTACTTTTCCACTGAAGGAAAAGCTGGTTGTTGTAGTTGTAGTTGTTTGTTTGTTTTAGTCTCCTCCTAGTTTTTATTATTATAATGTGGAATGAGGAATGTTAGATTGAAAAGTGAATTATTTTATAGACAAAAATCATTACTTGATTCACCTCCTGGTACAGCAGATGGAACTCCTGAAAATATGCCCTTTTGCCTTATGGAAGAGTAACAGTTATGCTTACTTCTAAAACATGCTTGGTGGCGGCCCTAATTAGTGACACCATAGTAAACATTTTGAATATTTGCAATTAATTTTTATATTCATAGGGCTCCAAAAGGCACTGCTGGTATCTTAGCAGGTATTTCAATAAAGCTAAAAGTTGCCTGACTGTTTAAAAATATTAAGAAGGCACAAAACATGGCAGAAGTATTGTCCTCAGATATTATTTTTTTCCATATGCTCCTGATTCCAGACATGACAAGTAATTTTTTTAAATTTTTGTTATAAAAGATTTTATTTATTTATTTGACAGAGATCACAAGTAGGCAGAGTCAGGCAGAGAGATAGGAGGAAGCAGGCTCCCTGCTGAGCAGAGAGCCCAACGCAGGGCTCGATCCCAGGACCCTGAGATCATGACCCGAACCGAAGGCAGCAGCCCAAACCACTGAGCCACCCAGGCGCCCCAATGTTTTACTTTTCAATATACTACTTAGAATATAAAACCTATTCCATTTTGTAAGAAGTTTACTATTTAAAAAATGGTAATTTTCTCATTGTGTCTTCCCCTCTCATTGCTTTATTTTGAATAAAAAATTTCACAATAAACATAACGGATGCTTTCCTTTTGATGGTCCCTCTGTTGGTCATATTGTATATGAGTCATGACAATTCGTTTTACAAAATTTATTGATGTTTGTTGATATGTTTTATCATAACTAATTTTCCCTCCCTTATCTAGATTCCCCAGCTTTCATACCGGTGGACACTTCAATAAAACATACCCAACGGATGTATCAAGTACTTCTTAGACATCTCTCAGATCCTTGAGGTCTCATTTTCCCTAGGGATTTGCAATAGGTTCTGCCAGAGGCACCACTGTGACAACTGATGTCCATGGTCTATCTCCTGCTAAGCTCAAGAGGTCACTGGTTTCCAAGGTTATCTATACAATTAATGCATTCCAGCAAGTTCTTTTTTTTTTTTTTTTTACTATTAACAAACTTATTTTAAAGTTTATATGGAGAAGCAAAGACTCACAATAGTCAACATAGTGTTGAAGGAGAACAAAGACTGAGGACTGCCTTCAAAGTTTACCATAACGATGGGGCGCCTGGGTGGCTCAGTGGGTTAAGCCTCTAACTTTGGCTCAGGTCATGATCCCAGGGGCCTGGGATCGAGTCCCGCATAGGGCTCTCTGATCAGCAGGGAGCCTGCTTCTCTTCATCTCTCTCTCTGTCTGTCTCTCTGCCTATTTGTGATCTCTCTCTCTGTCAAATAAATAAATAAAATCTTTTAAAAAAAAGTATACCATAACGATAATTATAAGCAAGATAATGTAATATCACAGAAAGACTAGATTAAAGGAACGGAATATATATTATCAATTATATTTTATATTTAATATAAAAGCAAAAGCAATACAAGAGAGAAAAATACAATCTTTCAAACAAATGGTTCTGGAGTAATGGTGAAGCTAAATGTAAAAATATAAAATAAAAATAAAATAAAATAATAAAATAAAATAAATCCAGGCAGATATCATACACTCTTCACAAAAATTAACTCAGATTGGATTATAAACCTAAACATGAAACATGTAGAAGGTAATATAGAAGAAAATTTAAATGACCTTGGTTTTGGAAATAACTTTAGCTACAAAAGCACAAGCACTGAATTTAAAAATGTCTACTCTGTGAAACACAATGCCAAGAGAATGAAAAGGCAAAGCACAGACTATGAGAAAAAATTTGCAAAATACACATCTGGCAAAGGACTCTTAATCAAAAATACACAAAGACCCCTTAAAACTCAACAATGGGGGAAAAACCTGATTAAAAATGAGCCAAAGATCTTAGCAGATACCTCACAGAAGAAAATATTACAGATGGCAAATAAGCATATAAAAAGATGCTTCACATCATATGTCATCAGGAAAATGCAAATTAAAAAGAAAAAGAGACACCAGTACATATCCAGAATCCAGAACACTGACAACAGAACACGAAATGTTGGTGAGGATGTGGAGCAACAGGAATGTTCTTCCATGTCTATTGAGAATAAAGAATGGAAAACAACATGGCAGTTTCTTACAAAACTAAACATATTCTTGCCAGATGATTCAGCAGTAGCAGTTCTTGGTATTTATCCAAAGAAGATGAAATCTATACCCACAAAGATGTCTATAGTAGTTTTATTCATAACTGACAAAAGCTTGGAAGCAACCAAGATATCCTTCCATAGGTGAAAGGTCAAATAAAGTGTAGTACATGCAAACAATGGAATCTTATTTAATGCTAAAGAAATGAATTACCACGCCATGAAAAGATATGGATATAAATATTTAATAAATATTTGATTTTAGGCTTCTACCAGTCTATCAATAGTATTAGAATATTTTAACAGTGAATGCTCAGCATTCATGAATTTACCTACTAAAATATTTTGGGTTCAATATTTTAAATACTTCAACCTCTATGATTAACTTCCTAATAATTTTGAATTGGGGTAAATAAACCTTAATTTTTTGTAACTTGTTTCTTATTGCAAAAGAGCTCAATGAAATTTTAGAAAATAAAAATTTACCAAAAAAAAAGTTTAGTTTACTATTGCCAAATAATTTAAAACTTTACCTTATATTCAAATACATATATTTTTCTAAATTGATTTATATGCTACTAAAACCAAAAACTTTTAGTTATACTAGATTTCATATCATGCAATCAATGCCAGAAAGCCATCTGGCGATGACTTGTCTTAAATAGAGTTAAGATGGGTGTTATTACAATGCAAGATGGAAACAAAGATAGTATAACAATTGAGTGTTACATAACTTTTCTGTTTTGATCAAGTTACTAATCTACAAAAGGCTTTTATCGGTGACAGACTTGGGAATTTAACAAAACTTTTAAGCTAGCATGTGCGACTCATTCCTAGAAAACAACACAATCAATAACACTTTATTTAGATTAAATCATGACTATTTCTCCATTTGAATAAAAAAGGTAGCAACCCCAATAAGTTTATTGAACAGGAAAAGTTGAAATGCTATAATGCTCCTAAGGAATTAAATGATCCAGTCATGAATTACAAAAAAAGGATATAAATTACCAAAGTGTTTGTATAATTGGAATGTACAACTGCCCGTTATCGTTCAATAGTGTAGGCTTGTACAAGAACTCTACAAAAGAACTCCAACTTCTAAACCGTGGAAAATATGTTCCCTTTCACCCTATATACAACTATTAAGCCATTCATTTAGCTTTTAAAATATCCACTTAATACAGGCTTTTTACTCATTTGAACAGGCAGCAGGGCTCTATTCTTATTGCTTACATCTGAGGGATAGACTTCTAGCGTAAGAGGTAAAGCCCATAAAGGAGCCCAATAATAACAACAAAATACAGTTTACTGAGCCCTTACAATCTGCCAGCTACCTTTCTGAGAATACTTCAATTAATAAAACATATAAAATACCTGACCACAAAGAGCTTACATTCTTTTGAAATATAATAGTGAAATAAACCAATAATAAAGGAGCACCTCAGTGGCTCAGTCCATTGAGTGACTGCCTTTGGCTTGGGTCATGATCTCAGGGTCCTGGGATGTAACTCCCCAGCAGGCTTTCTAGGCAGTGGGGTGTTTTCTTCTTCCTCTGCGCCCCCTCCCAATTCTTTCTCTCTCTGTCTCCAATAAGAAAATAAACCAGTAATAGAATAATGATTGATGGTTGATGGTGATAAGAGTTACAAAGAAATACAAGAAAGGTAAAAGCCATTGGAGAATGCTGGGATGAAAGTTAATTTTATTTTGTGTTGGGTGGTTATATCTCATTTATGAGATGTTATTTGCACAAAGACTCACGAAGTGAAGGAGGGTGTTATACACATATTAAAGGAAAAGATTGCTCTAGGCAGAGCAAGTAAGTATATAGACTTTGTGTGAACAGCTGGTCTGTTACTTTTGAGGAAAAGCAAGGAGGCCAATGAGGAGTTCATAGTGGTGGAGAGAGGAAGAACGTATTGATGCATGACCTTCTAGTACATTGAAACGCCTTCAGTTTTTATTTAATATGAAATGGAAAGATACCAAAAGACTTTCAACAGCAGAATAAAATCATCTGACTTGATTTTTAGGTTAAGTTGCTTTACCAAAATAAATTTGCAGGGAGAAAGGAGTGCAGTATGTGTGGAAGTGGGGTTATCAATCAAGTCAAAAATTCAGGAACATATGATGGTGTTTTTAGCATGCTGGGTGGTAATAGAAGTGGTGAGGTATGGTTTTTATTTTGTATATATTTTGATGGTGAATATTCTGGTGAACAGGATGGAGTATGTGCAGGACAGACAATATCAACATTTATTTTACCTGCACAAGCAGAAGGGTGGAGTCTTCATTCCCTGATATGGAGAGAACTCTGAGTTCAAATGCTCTTTCTGATTAAATGGCATAGTGATGATGAGGATTTAGTCAGACAGTGAAAGAGAACAGTAAGCATAGTGTTAAGTGGTAAGACATTATAACATTTGAACAGCAAAAAACGTTGTGTTGGATCATCTGTTTATGTGAGTAAATAAATAAATAAAGCTTCCTGGGGTTCTGATAGAGGTAAAGAAGACTACTATATGATCCAAAGGGGCATGTGCACCAAATGTTTATAGCAGCAATATCCACAATAGCCAAACTATGGAAAGAACCTAGATGTCCATCAACAAATGAAATATATATATATATATATATATATATATATATATATATATATGTGTGTGTGTGTGTGTGTGTGTGTGTGTGTGTGTGTGTGTGTATACGATGGAATACTATGCAGCCATCAAAAGAAACGAAATCTTGCCATTTGCAATGACATGGATGAAACTAGAGGGTATTATGCTTAGCAAAATAAGTCAACCAGAGAAAGACACTATCATATGATCTCCCTGATATGAGGAAATGGAGGTGCAATATGGGGGCTTTGGGGGACAGGAAAAGAGTAAATGAAACAAGATGGGTTCGGGAGGGAGACAAACCATAAGAGACTCTTAATCTCACAAAACAAACTGAGAGTTGCCGGGGGGGTGGGGAGGGTAGGGAGAGGGTGGTGGGGTTATGAACATTGGGGAGGGTATGTGCTGTGGTGAGTGCTGTGAAGTGTGTAAACCTGGCGATTCACAGACCTGTACCCCTGGGGCTAATAATACATTATATGTTAATTAAAAAAAAGAAGAAGAAGAAGACTACTATAAATCAAATGCTATGGTTTTCAGCAAAGAGTGTGTAATCAGGCATATTTTATTAAAGTAACCAAGTAAAATGATGGTCGAAAATTGGAATAACAGAAAACATAAAAATCAGAAATTTTAAAAAGAGATATGGGACAGTGTAGAGAATATAGTCAATGATATTATAATAATGTTATATGGTGACAGATGGTGGCTATATTTGTAGTGATCATAGAATAATGTATGGAGATATTGAAAACCTGAAACCAATGTAACACTGAATATCAACTATACTCAAATAAAAGAATAGTAAAAATAAAATATTTTAATTTAAAAAGATAAAAAGAGGGACAAGAATTTGAAAAGTGAATTTCAAAAAGAGTAAAGATGAGGCTAAGACATACTCTGAACCTTGAGGAAAACACCATTTTGAAAATTCTTCCCATTTTGAGAAAGCCCAAATGAATCAATACCATAAAAGAACCCATTTTAACTGAGAGATGTAATGAATGCTCAAGAAATAATTTTATGACAGGATAATTCTTCCCTATGAAACAGCATACAGAAACCAGGGGAAACACCTGGAAGCAAAATAAACTATACTGAAAATAAGAATTAGGAAAATGATAAATGATGAAAGATAAGAAAACTATACCTGCGACAGAGACCTAGTGAAGAGAACTTTTAGCTTGTGGTTTAATGTTTTTGAGGATAATCTAGAGTTCATAACTGCCTTGAGACAGGCTGGTTGTAGGTAGTTTAGGCAGACCCCTAGGACAGGCATACTTTGGGCAGGTGGTGTTGGAGGAGGCCATTGGCTGGACAAAGAAAAATCCAACCATTTGACTAAAGTGTCTGTGAAGATGTTGAAGTCAGATGCAACAGAGAAAGACCTGTCAAACCTAATCTCAGAAATGGAGATGATGAAGATGATTGAACAGCACAAGGACACCATCAACCTGCTGGGTCCTGCACACAGGATGGTCCTTTGTACACTCTCATGGAATATGCCTCCAAAGACAACATACAGGAGTACCTGCAGGCCCAGAGGCCTCCTGAGCTGGAGTACTGTTACAATATCAGCCACAATGCAGCAGAGCAACTCTCCTCCAAGGACCTGGTATCCTGTGCCTATCAGGTAGCCTGGCGCATGGAGCACCTTGCCTCCAAGAAGTGCATACACCAAGACCTGGCCACCAGGGAAGTGCTGGTGACAAAGGACAACATGATGAAGATCTCAGACTTCAGCCTTGCCAGAGATATCACCACATCAGTTACTATAAAAAGACAACCAACAGTGGACTGCCTGTGAAGTGGATGGTCCCTAAGGCCATGTTTGACCAGATCTACGTCCACCAGAGTGACTTCTGGTCTTTTGGGGTGATCCTGTGCAAAATCTTCACTCTGGAAGCGTACCATATCCTGGAGTGCCTGTGGAGGTGGTTTTCAAGCTGCTGAAGGAGTCATTTGATGGATAAGCCAATAAGTGCACCAGAGAGTTATACACAATAATGAGGGGTGGCTGGCATGTGGTACCTTCAAGCTGGTGGTAGGAGACCTGGATCATACTGTGGCCTTGACCTCCAACCAGGAGTACCCGGACCTGTCCTTGGCCCTGGAACAATACTGTCTATGCTTTCCCAACACCCAAAGCTCCACCTGCTCCTCAGAGAAGAATTCCACCTTCTCTCATGTGCCGTTGCCCAGGGAGGCCTATCTGCCCTGACACCCAGCCCAGCTTGCCAATGGTGAACTCAAATGACTAGTATCCCTATTACTCCTGTCCAGATTCCGTCATAAGCTGTAACCCTTACCCCCCACCCTCCCTGCAAGACTCACTGCCTTCTCCTTTGTCCCTTTCCTACTGGCAGGAGCTAGCTGCCTACCTGAGGCCTTCACCCCTTGAAGTTCACCTCTCTTCCCCTTCCTCTTCCTCCTCCTTACAACCTGCTCATGAAAGAAAGGCACAGAGAGGCAGGTACTTGCTCGTGGCTACTTCCTTCCCTCCCATATGTTGGACCAAGGCCCCTCCCTGGCATCTGGTACTGCCTGGACGTCGAGGGAGTGGGAGATGAGGCATGCCAGTGAAAGCTATCAGAGCTTTCCTGTTTTGGTTTTGTCTGCTTAGCATAACATGTAAGACTGAGTTCTGATGGCAGGGACCTAGTCCTTGGGGCTATAGCACTAGCGAGGGGAGCTCAACTGCTCTGGGCCTTGGCTAAGAGCAACCCCTGCTCCAGAGATATGGTGCCAAGGGCTTATTAATTTTGATACTAATTTGCTTTGCTGACCAAATACCTGGTATTAAAAGATGGGATGGCAAAGACTGGGAGCAGTGTTGTGACCATGGGGTCCAGCCCCAAACTATGAAGAAAACACAAAGTGTATAAATCTGAGTAAGTATATATTTACACACCTCTTTAAATAGGTTGTTATCAAAGATTTAATCAATGGGTAATATGCTCCTCGTGGCTGGGAAGCATCAGTTGCCATATATTAAAACCAAAGAAAAGAGGTGTCTGGGTGGCTTCCTCCATAAGTGTCCCTTCTTTTCAGGTCATGAACCCAGGGTCCTGGGATGGAGCCCCACATCAGGCTCTCTGCTCAGTGGGAAACCTGCTTCTCCTTTTCCCTCTGCCCTGCTTATAGTTCCTCTTCCTGTCTCTCTGACTGTCAAATAAATAAAATATTAAAAAAAAGAAACAAACAAAATGTTTTTAAAAGGTCTTTTTTTTTTTTAATTTTCTAGGGGTGCCTGGGTGACTCAGTTGTTTAGGCAGATGTTTGCCTTTGGCTGATGTTATGATTCCAGTGTACAGGGATCCAGCCCTGCATGAGACTACTTGCACCCCAAGGAGCTTGCTTCTTCCTCTCCCTCTGCACGTGATTAACCCTGCTTGTGTGCTTCCTCTCTCTCCCTCTCTCTCTCGCTGTCAATAAACAAAATAAAATCTTTTATTAAATAAATAAATAAATAAATAAATAAATAAAGTTCTAAACCTACTTTCAGTTTAGGTCCCTTAACAAAAATTACTACTGATTCATTAAAAAAAAAAAAAAAAGAAAAGATAATTTAGAAAGATGCTTCCAGAGCTAAAAACCTGTTTTTTTTTTTTCAGGATTAAATATAGAAGTGCTTTATAAATTAAAAGAAAAACTATGGTATATTAACACTAATCACACTATAACTTTGGTGGTTATGTCAAGATAATGAAAAGTGATTTTAAAACAAATTTCATTATCAGACATAAAGATCAATTCAAAATTACAGAAGAGTAAAAGCATGAATTCATCAGGGTGTATAATAATTCTTGACTTTTAATACTTAATAACAGTTTTGGGGATATATAGGGATATATAGCAGTTACACGAATAGCCATTTTACTTCTAGGCATTTAACCAAGAGAAACAAACCCTATGTTTGTACAAGGACTTGTATATGAATTTCATAGCAGCTTTATTTTTAAGAATTGAAAACAGTGGAAATGTTCATCAATGTCCATCAATAGAGCAAAGACAAATTATGATCTATTATTAAAGAAATTACTGTTCAACATCAAAATGAACTATTTACAATTGGAGATTCTCAAAGTAATGGTGCTGAGAAAAGAAAAGCCAGGCAATGTATAGTATATACTGTGTGATTCCATGACTATAAAAAAATCTAGAAAATACAAATTTATATATAGTCACAGTCATCAAATATATTGGTGTGATTTTAGTGCCTTCTTCTGTGCTCCCATAGCTTCCTACACTTGGATCTCCGAGCATTTGTTACACCATGTGAAAATTTGAACTCTTTTTCTTTATTCTGTCTTACTAGAAAAAGAATTCTTGAAATTTTATGGACATTTGAACTCTCAGATACTAGCAGAAATTCTATCACACAGTAAATTTCCAAATATAAAAGCCAGAGTTTTACCATGACTTCTAAGCTTTTACATGATCTAGCCACTCATTTAACCTCTGTGACCTCTTTCCCTGCTACTCTTCAGTCCCTCACAGTGGCCTCCTTGCTATTCCTCAGATATGCCAGTCACGATCCAACCTTATGGCCTTCAAGATAGCCAATTCCTTTGTCTGGAGTGACCTTATTGCTGATAGTTCTGGGCAAATTCATCACCTTTCCATACCTTTGTTCAATTGTCAGCTTCATTGTAACTACCCTGATCTTCCTATTAAAATTCTTAACTCCCCATCCCCTGCCTAGCAACCTTGATTTTTCTCACCCTGATCTAATTTTTCTTTTTCCCCATTGTACTCATCATTTTTGAATGCACTATGCAATTTTTATTAAGGTTCATAGCTTTTAATTGTCTCACCCATTAAAATAAAAGTTCTACAAAGCCAAGTATTTCATTTACCAGTGTAGTCTGAAGTAATATCTGCCATATAATAGGTTCAGTAGACAATTGGTAAATTTCAGAATAAATTAATGTTGAGAGTATACTGAATTTCATAAGTCATTTCAATATTTTTTTTCCAAAAAATAAACTATTTAAAAAATACCTTAAATTTACTTTCAAAATATTTTATAGCATATAATGGACAAAATAAGACAAAAAAAAAACAAAATAAGACAAAAGCCTTAAAGAAACAATCATATAAATAACCATTTCAAACCTACTTAAAAATTGCATAATACCACACTCCTAGATCCTCTCTGAATGCTCTAAAATAACCCTTCAAAGGAAATACATTTTTAAAAATAACAGATTTTTTGGCAAATAATTTAATAAAATAAAAGTTTCATTCATCTATATAGATCATAATAAATGTTTTTAATAAGCATGAAATTATAACTCTGAAGTGTGCTAAAATGAAACCACCTGCTAAGGGTGAGAGAACAAAAATAAACATCATTTTTCCAAATAAGAGGAATTTATTACCTTTGAATCAAAGCATGTGGATTTGTTCAAACTGGCAATAAAGGAATATGGAAACACAAACCATAGAAAGTCCTATTTTAGATTTCTAAAAGACTTCATAGTGAAGAGTATACATTTTTTAAATGCTACATAATGCTACATAATGACAAGATGACAGGATGTGACAAATAGCATTTTAAAAGCTCTACTCATAATGGAACGGAGGGTGTCATTTCCCGACAATTTTATATATGTCATTAATTTACTATATCTGGATACAACACATTACCAAACAGATGTTCATCAAAGACTAAATCATTTTTAATGGAACATAATAATTTGAACCTACATTTATTAATCATTTATTTCGATATAACATTTATAGTCTCGCTAAACATTTTATCAGTTGTCGACAAAAATAAAAAAAAATAGGATAAAAATTCGTGTTTGGAAAAGTGGATTTTCTTTGAAATTTGCATTTAAATGAAAATATTTGCTGATATTTTTAAAACTTTAAATGTAATTTTATATATATCTGACCTATCAGATGATATAAAATTTTTGGAGAACATATGACATATTTTTTTGATCTTGGTTGAAGGTATTAATAAAGAGCAACTGTTTGTATTATTTGTATTGTGATATCTTAGTTAATAAACATGAATAACTGGTATAAAATATGTTTTTTTAAAAATTTTATTTATTTCCTTGACAGAGATCACAGGAAGGCAGAGAGGCAGGCAGAGAGAGAGGAATGGAAGCAGGCTCCCTGCTGAGAAGAGATCCCACTGTGGGACTCAATCCCAGGAACCTGGAATCATGACCTGAGCTGAAGGCAGAGATTTTAACCCATTGAGCCACCCAGCTGCCCTAAAATATGTTCTTTTTTTTAAATATAGAATTATAGTTCTTGCAAAAATATGGAACTAGCTGGAACTGAATGCCTCCTTCAAAGTCAGCTCTGGAGAAATTATGCAAGTGTAATATGGAACTATTTCAGATATTAACCAAAAACAAAGAAATGATGATAAATTCCTTAAAAGACTCTTAATTGCTCTTGACTGGTATGTTTCAAGCTCTATACCTGGTTTGAGGACAGTTTTTAACAGGCCTGTCACTGTAGAAATCAGCTGGATGTTTAGAGGCTATCAGAACTGTACAAAAACCTTGAAGGGGTAAAGACTTGAAAATTCTTTAGAGAGATTAGCTCCCTAAGGCATTATTCATCCACACATTTTCCTCCAAACAATTAAGACTGATGGATGAGGGGCACCTGAGGGGCTCTCTCATCACGTGGATGGTGGGTTAAGCCTCTGCCTTCATCTCAAGTCATGGTCTCTGGGTCCTGGGATCCAGCCCCACATCGGGCTCTGCTCAAAAGGAAGACTGCTTCCCTCCCTGCTTGCCTGCCTCTCTGCTTACTTGTGATCTCACTCTCTCTGTGTGTCCAATAAATAAATAAAATCTTTTAGAAAAGGCTGATGGATGCTAAATTATGAAAACTGCTCCCTCCAAATGATGCTTCTTCATAAGGATTTAAGAATTTAAAATTGTAAGAATTTAAAATTGAAACTTGATCATAGGATTTATCTTATAGAATAACATCAAGTGCAGGCAGTTATTATTAGATCTGAAGTATTTGTGATTCTGAATTCTTGGCATCATTACTAAATTTATTTTTAATAAATTATTATTTAATATATAATAATATATATAATATACTATATGTAACATATATAACATATATAATATATATAATAAATTCATTCATTTATTTATTACTTATTTATTTATTATTATTATGTATTTATTTATTAACTCAAACACAAGAAAATGAATGACCTGATTGAAAAATTGGCAAGGACTGTAACAGACACCTCACTGAAGAAGATATTGAGATGGCAATAATGATATGAAAAGATGCTGTGATGATCCACAGCATGTCTAATTAAGGAATTGTAAATTAAAAGAACGATGAGGGGCACCTGGATGGCTCAGTGGGTTAAGCCGCTACCTTTGGCTCAGGTCATGATCTCAGGGTCCTGGGATCGAGTTCCACGTTGGACTCTCTGCTCAGTAGGAGCCTGCTTCTCTTTCTCTCTCTGTCTGACTGCCTATCCGTCTTCTTGTGATCTCTCTCTGTCAAATAAATAAATAAAATCTTTTTAAAAAATAAATAAATAAATAAAACAATGATATATCACTACACATCTATTAGAATGGCTAAAATCCAAAATACTGACAGCATAAAATGCTTTTGATGATGAGGAACAAGAGAAACTCTCATTCATTCTGATGAGAACATCAAAATGGTGCTACCACTTTGGAAGACAGTTGGGCAGTTTCTTACAAAACTAAACATATTCTTACCATATGATCCAGCAATCGTGCTCCTTGGTACTCACCCAAAAGAGCGAAAACTTTATGTACACAGAATCCTGCATATAAACCTGTGTTTGTAACAGCTTTACCCATAAGTGCCAAGAGTTGGAAGTAACCAAGATGTCCTTCAGGAGGAGAATGGATAGATAAACTGTGGTCCATTGAAACAATGGGATATGGTTCAGCGATAAAGAGAGATGGCTATCAAGCAATGAAAAGACATGGAGCAAACTTAAAATCCGTCATAATAAGTGAAAGAAGTCAATTTGAAAAAGCTTCATGTTGCAAGGTTCCAACTATATGAGCTTCTAGAAAAGGCAGAACTATGCAAATGGTATAAAGGTCAGTGGTTTGTAGCAGTTAGGAGAGGAGGAGGATGAACAGGCAGAGCACAGAGGATTTTTAGGCCAGTGAAAATGTTCTGTATGATATGTATGATATTTTAGATATATATCGCTACACAGTTGTCAAAATGCTTAAGATACTATACCAAGAGTGAACTCTATGAGAAAAGGTTTTTTTAAGATTTTATTTATTGATTTGACAGGCATCAAAGCAGGCAGAGAGGCAGGCGGGGAAAGCAGGGGTTGGGGGAAAGCAGGCTCCCTGCCAAGCAGAGAGTCTGGTCTGGGGCTCGATGCCAGGACCGTGAGATTATGACCTGAGCCGAAGGCAGAAGCCTTAACCCACTGAGCCACCCTGGTGCCCCACCAAGAGTGAACTCTAATGTAAACTGTGGACTTTGGGGTGATAATGATGTGTCAGTGTAGGGTCAGTGAGCGTGAAAAATTTCACCGTGGTACAGGATGTTGATAATGGGGAAGGCTGTGTGTATGTGGGGAAAGGGAATTTTACTTTGATCCCCAAACTACTCTAAAAAATGCAGTCTGTTAAAAAAAATCTTTATAATGCAATATAATACAAAACAAGAATGCATATCAAGAGAGAAATAATGTTTAAAGGGAACGAAGAACTTCAGTAATGTGTACCTAGGGATTTTGATTGCACATTTGTAGGAAGTTCACATTGTCATTAGCAATTGTTTATCTGTGAAGTAGAAGTAACATAAAGAGTGATGAAAACTCACAAATGCAACATTAAAAAAATGCCATCTATGGGCTATTAAAAAATGGGACAAAATTTGCTTGTCTTTTTAAGCTTTGTGGGGAATGAAGGGACAGAATTTAAATTCAGCTTTATAAAAGATTGGATAATATGTTTCTACAAAGAAGGCTCCTCTGAGTAACACAGAAATAAATATGGTAGCAGAAAGTGGAGAAAGGGTTACATCTCTTGTGAGCTCACGTTCTCTGAAACACTGTCACTTAGTGGAGACAGTAACTGTCTGATGAAGAGCAAATGGTAGTCTTTCAGATTCCCGGGATTTTCACTAAGAATCGTGAATGGATTTTTTAAAAAAATATGTAAAGAATGTCTACAGTGCAAGTACCTGCAAATAACTGACATTTTGGAGAGAATATTTTAATCAGCAGAGAAGGTCAAAATGACAAAGTTCCACGATCAGAGTAAACATATGGGATTAAAAATAAAAAATAAAAAATAAAAGATTTTTTTGAAAGGAGTTTTTTTTTAAAGGAGCTTAAACAAATGTCCTTTTTAAGAGACAGTTGGCTTTTTAAACCAAAAGTACAACTCATTGAGAGAATCGCTGCTTTATTTATTGGGGTAGAAAGGACCTGGAATGTAGAAAGACCCATTCTGCAGAGGAAAAAATAGAATCACTAACAGGCCTCATGCCTTGCACAGCCAGTGGCTAGAATCCCTGCCTCATGACACCCTTTGCTAGAAGGCCGCTAGAACCATCTCAACTATGTTAGTCTTTCTTGGAAGCCAACAAGTGTTTGCCCAGTTAAGAGCACGGTAACAATCAGTTACGTTATGTTATAATGATTGTCGATATCTTTAAAAGCCTTGTCAAGTTCCTTTTTGAGTAACCCTCACCCCACCCTTAGAGAAATTTATCTGTGGTTCACCTCTTTGAAATACCTCACTGTTGTTCCACATTTACCATAGCCAAAAAAAAAAAAAAAAAAAAAAGGTTTTTATTAACAAAGTGTCAGAAGGGGGCGCCACTGTAAACAATGAGAATTTTCGCTTCCGGGACAACTTTGTTGCAGAAACAGCTGAAAGCAATCAGGTCAGACAGAGCCAAGGGCTGGAGGGATTTTTAAAATTACAAAAACCGAACCAAATCAAACCAAAACAAAAATCAAAACCAATGGCCAAGATTTCAAGTTTGCTACTAAAGGTATGACATTCTCCTAAACATGCACGTGACTTGTTCAGTATATTTATATATTTATATTTGAAGAAGAAGGAACTATTTGATGCGACAAATCCACGTTGATTAAAAATTACCAGATATGGGGGCTCCTGGGTGGCTCAGTGGATTAGGCCTCTGTCTTCGGCTCAGGTCATGATCTCAGGGTCCTGGGATCGAGTCCCACATCAGGCTCTCTGCTCAGCAGGGAGCCTGCTTCCTCTTCTCTCTCTCTCTCCCTCCTCTCACCTACTTGTGATCTCTCTCTGTCAAATAAATAAATAAAATCCTTAAAAAAAAAACAATTACTAGGTGTGAAATACATCGGGGTTATGGGAAGGAAAATGATTTCACCTGATCTGACTAGGAAGTGGTTGAAGCCTGAATTAAAGTGCTATACAAAGAGTAAAGACCTGGGAAATATATGGGGAAAAAATCCCTAGAAAAACAGACATAATAACTGGCTGCTCTTTATTGATCCAGATCCTGCGGTAGGCAAAGAAGAGCTGGTTTTAGCCAGAGGATGATCTCCGTTTGTCTTCATGATCTGGCATTTCCTGCAAGCCAGGCATGGGGCTCTGCACTAGAGCTGCAAATGCTGGGAGCCCTCACTGTCCCTTTTCTCTTCTCAGGGGGACAACGGGCATGTCCATGGTGCAGTGTGACAGGTTTTACCACAAGGAGATAAAGACTGCCAAGGGAGGTTGAAGCTGGAAAAAGCCACTTAGGAACAGATTTTCAGGGGAGGTGATAGACAAAGGCAATGCGAAGAATGAGGATGAGTGTGTCAAGTTTCAAAGTGCCAGGAGGCAGCACAGTGCATTCGGGAAACTACAGCAAGTTCATGACAACCGACAGCTGATCTGGCAGCATCACCTGGGGATGGAGGCTGAGCCCCGGGGTTAACACTGGGGGTGAGATGGTTTGTATACTATGCCGAGGAGGTGAGGTACTACACTGTGGGGGCACAGAGAGCTACCGGAGGATTTCAAATATCAGAATCGTAACCATAATAGAGTATTTCATTGCATCCTAGCTTTCATCAAGAGTAAGATGCACTATAGTTTATGTTAGACTAATAAAGAGAAATGCTGTCAGTTAAACTAGGATATGTCCTCAAGTGCAAGGTGAGTGCCACCTTAAGAGATATTAAAATGGGGGGGGGAGGAGAAATCTTAGAACAAGTAAACATTGGTACTAGAATAATTAAGAAAGTTCAAACACTTGGATCAACAAAAAAAAGTGATTAATCCTTCCATGTGCCCCAACCTATATTAAGTCTTAGAACAAGAGACATTCTCATCTTGATGCCCCGCAGCTGTTAGACCCAAGGTACAGAGGGCAGTAGCCAACGACCAGCAGGCCCCAAGTGCCATGTGCAGCCTCTAAGAGCAACTGCCTTTGAGAGAGGAAACGGTTGAGAGTGGGCTTTCTGAGGTAGAGAATTACTAGCTGGGAAAGTAGGAAAATTGACACAGAATCGGAATTGATGCCCCTACATGACAGAGTTGGTGAAACTTCCCTTCTCAGAGATCTTGAGGCTCCTCAGAAATGTATTTTTCATTTTGGACGGAACATTCAGGATAAATATGATCTGTTCGAGTTCCTGGTTCTCTCATCAGGACTGTTTCTTAGGCTTCACTGGCACAAGAAAAGGGTTTTGATAGTCCAGGGTAAATCCTGACAAAAGCAAAGCACAGTATCTATGAAAAACTAACCACTCAGAAGAGAACAACAGATAAAAGGCCAGGCCGACCTGACCCTGCAGGATAGGTTAGGTTGTTCTGGTAACAGGGGTAGAGGGGAAGTGCCCATCTCCTGCTAGAAGAGCTAGAGAAGACCCCTTCCGGAGAGACCACCAGGAGAGGAGAGCAGTAGGTGCTGATGATGAAGAATATTTTAATCAGCAGAGAAGGTCAAAATGACAAAGTTCCAGGATCAGAGTAAAAATATGGGATTAAAAAATAAAAAATAAAAAACATATTTTTTTGAAAGAATTTTTTTTAAAGGAATTTAAACAAAAGTCCTTTTTAAGAGACAGTTGGCTGTTTAAACCAAAAGTACAACTCACTGAGAGAATCGCCGCATTATTTATTGGAGTAGAAAGGACCTGGAATGTAGAAAGACCCATTCTGCAGAAGAAAAAATAGAATCACTAACAGGCCTCATGCCTTGCACAGCCAGTGGCTAGAATCCCTGCCTCATGACACCCTGTGCTAGAAGTCCGCTAGATCCATCTCAACTATGTTAGTCTATCATGGAAGCCAACAAGTGTTTTCCCAGTTAAGAGCACAGTAACAATCAGTCACGTTATGTTATAATGATTGTCGATATCTTTAAAAGCCTTGTCAAGTTCCTTTTTGAGTAACCCTCACCCCACCCTTAGAGAAATTTATCTGTGGTTCACCTCTTTGAAATACCTCACTGTTGTTCCACATTTAAGACACAATGAAGAAAAAAAAAATTGACAATGAGTTCCAGATTTTAAAAGTCACTTGCCATTCAATCAAAATTGTGAGTTTGATCGGTTACCGAACACTTTATAATGCACCCCCGGTAATTTTACAGAGATTATTTTTTTCTTACCAATTCTTGGTTATTCTGTCTTGCAATGCAGAGAACGCTAACTAATTTAAAATAAACTTCCATTAATTTTGATTGTTATAAACTTAAAATTGATTAATTTCCATATACAGAGTTTAAAATGTTCACAATTTACATTAATTATATATGCTGGCTCTACCTTGGAAAAATTATACTGAAAATTGAAATTAAAATGATGTTGTATATAGCTGCAAGAAGCCACCTGTCCCATTTCATCTTACTATATAAGTTGTGCCAGGTAATTTATAAAATCCCTACTGCATAACAAATCTATTTTTTGTTGGAATGGGTAGTAATGTTTTTTCATATTTCTAAATAAGATTTTGTCTATGAGTGCATCTGCAACTGTATTTTTCCTAAGTGGCTTCATGGTCTTGAACTGAGAAAGCTCAGAACATTAAACATCAAAATAATATAATTTGACATAATTAGACATCAAGGAAATGCAATTAAAATGACACTGAGATATCACTACACAGTTATCAGAATGGCTAAAATAAAATATAATGACAAGTCCAAAAGAAAAAAATATACCGTTTGATGATACACAATGGCAAGTTGTACCATAACTTAACCATCTCAGACTAGTGTAGTGTTAAATTTGTTTTTCTAAGCAATGTTTTGGGTTACTTAACACTATTCAAGGATTTAAAGTGCTATCATTTTACTTAAAACTGTGAAATTTGGTCAGATTTAAATTTCAATTTATGTTAAAATATTCTGTAAACTGTGTTAAACTTTGACATTTGTTCCCTCTGTTCAGTGAATAACACTATATCATATTTTGAAAAATACACTAATTTTCATTTTGAAAAATATCCCTTTTTCCTCTTATGGTAATTATTAATATGAATTAATAGTAGAATTTGATATGGTTCCATATGAGCATAAATACTTTATTGTATATTATAAAATTTAATAATGAATATAATGTACTTCTTTGGACAATTTTTAAAGACCAGTCTACTCTTAAAAAAAAAAAATGGAGACGCACTTCTTCAGTTCACACAAATTTCATTTTATTATATACCTCAGATAGATTTCAACAAATCATAATTTACTAAAATTATGTCTATTTAAAAATCTCATAGAAGAGTTAAACCATCAAAAATAAAAATAAACACGCACAACACACACACATCACCCATGTATTGGCAAATCACAATTGCTGTAACAATACATTAGACATTCCACAGTTAAGGGCTATCAAAATTTCCATCAGTGACAAAAAGATTTGTATCCAAATGGACTGATTTTCCAGAATCCAAGAAAAAGTCTCCTAGGGTTTATTTAAAGAAAAATATTTGAACAAATACTTTTTAAATTTAGGAAATACAGAACATATGATTAAAGAATATTTGCAGTGCAGACTATATTCAATCCTTCCTTCAAAATGTGCCTTTGAGTACATAATTCTGTTTTCTCTATCTAAATTGAGCTGTCCTCCAAGGAAGTTTTCTAAAATGTGTGTCTCTGTGTGATAAATGTTCTAAGACCTAACATGCTTCATTGTATTTTTACTGTGCTCTCAAATTTAATCAATAATTTGGCTTGATGTATAATATCTAGTTTCAAATGTCTTTTCCATCTATACAAACACCCAGCTGTCTCCTTTATATGCTATTACTATTGAGAATTCTGCTGTCAGTATTATTCTTGTACATTTTATGTGATTTGTTCTCTTGGGCATTATTTATGCTCTTCTCTGTTTTTGATATTCTTAAAGCTCACCATAATATATATGAGTGTTTTTTTAAAAGATTTTATTTATTTATTTGACAGAGAGAAATCACAAGTAGTTGGAGAGGCAGGCAGAGAGAGAGAGAGAGGAGGAAGCAGGCTCCCCGCCGAGCAGAGAGCCCCATGTGGGACTCGATCCAAACCCTGAGAACATGACCTGAGCTGAAGGCAGCGGCTTAAACCACTGAGCCACCCACGCACCCTATATGAGTTGTTTTGTGTGTGTGTGGTTTTTGTTTTGTTTTGTTTCTGATTTCACATGTTTGGCATTATTTTAAGTCTGGTATCTTTTATCTTTCTTTAATTCTCCAAAATTTATCTCAGTACTTATTTAAATATTTTCTTTATTTATTTTCTCTTCTACTGCATTTGGGCAGAAGTCATTAATTTATTTGTTTTTTTTCCCAACTCACTTATTCATTTTACAGCTATATTCATCTTAGTCTCCATTTATTGTATTCTTTATTTCAACAATTTTCACTTAATTTATATTCACAGTATAGTATCTTTCTTTTCTTTGTATATGTATATCATTATTTTATCATATACTTTTAAGCTATTTAAAAAAATATTTTATTTATATATTTGACAGTGAGAAATCACAAGTAGGTAGAGAGGCGGGCAGAGAAGCATGCTACCTGCTGAGCAGAAAGCCTGATGTGGGGCTTGATCCCAGGACCCTGAGATCATGACTTGAACTGCAGGCAGCGGCTTAACCCACTGAGCCACCCAGGTGCCCCTTTTAAGCTATTTTTTAAAAGTACAGTCATTCTTTTTTTTTTAAGATTTTATTTATTTATTTAATTGACAGAGAGAGATCACAAGTAGACGGAGGGCAGGCAGAGAGAGAGAGAGAGAGAGAGAGAGAAGCAGACTCCCTGCTGAGCAAAGAGCCTGATGCAGGATTTGATCCCAGGACCCTGAGATCATGACCTTAGCTGAAGGCAGTGGCTTAATCCACTGAGCCACCTAGGCGCCCCTAAGCTATTTTTTAAATTCCTGTTCCAATAGCACTTGGATTGCCATATAAAGTTAACCACATCATTTTTTTTAGGTAAGTAATTGTACTTTATATGTGCATAGTTATTTTGGTCCATGAGTTCAGCTACTCTTAGGATCATCAAATCTCTGTAAAGTCTGGGTATGCTAAGATTTTCTAAGCAACAATAAAATACATTGAAACCTGGTAGCTTAATTATAATAATGTTTTCTTCCTCAATCATTCACAATAGCATTACATTCTGAGTAGCTCCCTTCTATTTTGCAACTATAGTGTTTGGTAAAACTTGAATTGTGATATCACTGTGATAATGTGAATTACTCCAGGTTTTTCAGAGAATCGGGAAGAGAAAAAAAAAAGGAAGATATTCTCCAGGGCCAACTCTAGAAGTGACTATTAAAACATCTGTCCAAATTCAATTGAACAAAACTCAGAAATGCCATCTCCAGTGAAATACAAAGAAGAGTATATATAGTTCTGGGCACACACATCTCATTTGACCCAAAGATGTACATCAATGAAAGACTGAAGGCCAATCACCACTCCATGGGAGAATTTAAAAATAAATTTACTAATGAGGCCAAGAATTCAGAATCACAAATACTTCAGATCTAATAATAACTGCCTGCACTTGATGTTATTCTATAAGATAAATCCTATAATCAAGTTTCAATTTTAAATTCTTACAATTTTAAATTCTTAAATCCTTATGAAGAAGCATCATTTGGAGGGAGCAGTTTTCATAATTTAGCATCCATCAGCCTTTTCTAAAAGATTTTATTTATTTATTGGACACACAGAGAGAGTGAGATCACAAGTAAGCAGAGAGGCAGGCAAGCAGGGAGGGAAGCAGTCTTCCTTTTGAGCAGAGCCCGATGTGGGGCTGGATCCCAGGACCCAGAGACCATGACTTGAGATGAAGGCAGAGGCTTAACCCACCATCCACGTGATGAGAGAGCCCCTCAGGTGCCCCTCATCCATCAGTCTCAATTGTTTGGAGGAAAATGTGTGGATGAATAATGCCTTAGGGAGCTAATCTCTCTAAAGAATTTTCAAGTCTTTACCCCTTCAAGGTTTTTGTACAGTTCTGATAGCCTCTAAACATCCAGCTGATTTCTACAGTGACAGGCCTGTTAAAAACTGTCCTCAAACCAGGTATAGAGCTTGAAACATACCAGTCAAGAGCAATTAAGAGTCTTTTAAGGAATTTATCATCATTTCTTTGTTTTTGGTTAATATCTGAAATAGTTCCATATTACACTTGCATAATTTCTCCAGAGCTGACTTTGAAGGAGGCATTCAGTTCCAGCTAGTTCCATATTTTTGCAAGAACTATAATTCTATATTTAAAAAAAAGAACATATTTTAGGGCAGCTGGGTGGCTCAATGGGTTAAAATCTCTGCCTTCAGCTCAGGTCATGATTCCAGGTTCCTGGGATTGAGTCCCACAGTGGGATCTCTTCTCAGCAGGGAGCCTGCTTCCATTCCTCTCTCTCTGCCTGCCTCTCTGCCTTCCTGTGATCTCTGTCAAGGAAATAAATAAAATTTAAAAAAAACATATTTTATACCAGTTATTCATGTTTATTAACTAAGATATCACAATACAAATAATACAAACAGTTGCTCTTTATTAATACCTTCAACCAAGATCAAAAAAATATGTCATATGTTCTCCAAAAATTTTATATCATCTGATAGGTCAGATATATATAAAATTACATTTAAAGTTTTAAAAATATCAGCAAATATTTTCATTTAAATGCAAATTTCAAAGAAAATCTACTTTTCCAAACACGAATTTTTATCCTATTTTTTTTTATTTTTGTCGACAACTGATAAAATGTTTAGCGAGACTATAAATGTTATATCGAAATAAATGATTAATAAATGTAGGTTCAAATTATTATGTTCCATTAAAAATGATTTAGTCTTTGATGAACATCTGTTTGGTAATGTGTTGTATCCAGATATAGTAAATTAATGACATATATAAAATTGTCGGGAAATGACACCCTCCGTTCCATTATGAGTAGAGCTTTTAAAATGCTATTTGTCACATCCTGTCATCTTGTCATTATGTAGCATTATGTAGCATTTAAAAAATGTATACTCTTCACTATGAAGTCTTTTAGAAATCTAAAATAGGACTTTCTATGGTTTGTGTTTCCATATTCCTTTATTGCCAGTTTGAACAAATCCACATGCTTTGATTCAAAGGTAATAAATTCCTCTTATTTGGAAAAATGATGTTTATTTTTGTTCTCTCACCCTTAGCAGGTGGTTTCATTTTAGCACACTTCAGAGTTATAATTTCATGCTTATTAAAAACATTTATTATGATCTATATAGATGAATGAAACTTTTATTTTATTAAATTATTTGCCAAAAAATCTGTTATTTTTAAAAATGTATTTCCTTTGAAGGGTTATTTTAGAGCATTCAGAGAGGATCTAGGAGTGTGGTATTATGCAATTTTTAAGTAGGTTTGAAATGGTTATTTATATGATTGTTTCTTTAAGGCTTTTGTCTTATTTTGTTTTTTTTTTGTCTTATTTTGTCCATTATATGCTATAAAATATTTTGAAAGTAAATTTAAGGTATTTTTTAAATAGTTTATTTTTTGGAAAAAAAATATTGAAATGACTTATGAAATTCAGTATACTCTCAACATTAATTTATTCTGAAATTTACCAATTGTCTACTGAACCTATTATATGGCAGATATTACTTCAGACTACACTGGTAAATGAAATACTTGGCTTTGTAGAACTTTTATTTTAATGGGTGAGACAATTAAAAGCTATGAACCTTAATAAAAATTGCATAGTGCATTCAAAAATGATGAGTACAATGGGGAAAAAGAAAAATTAGATCAGGGTGAGAAAAATCAAGGTTGCTAGGCAGGGGATGGGGAGTTAAGAATTTTAATAGGAAGATCAGGGTAGTTACAATGAAGCTGACAATTGAACAAAGGTATGGAAAGGTGATGAATTTGCCCAGAACTATCAGCAATAAGGTCACTCCAGACAAAGGAATTGGCTATCTTGAAGGCCATAAGGTTGGATCGTGACTGGCATATCTGAGGAATAGCAAGGAGGCCACTGTGAGGGACTGAAGAGTAGCAGGGAAAGAGGTCACAGAGGTTAAATGAGTGGCTAGATCATGTAAAAGCTTAGAAGTCATGGTAAAACTCTGGCTTTTATATTTGGAAATTTACTGTGTGATAGAATTTCTGCTAGTATCTGAGAGTTCAAATGTCCATAAAATTTCAAGAATTCTTTTTCTAGTAAGACAGAATAAAGAAAAAGAGTTCAAATTTTCACATGGTGTAACAAATGCTCGGAGATCCAAGTGTAGGAAGCTATGGGAGCACAGAAGAAGGCACTAAAATCACACCAATATATTTGATGACTGTGACTATATATAAATTTGTATTTTCTAGATTTTTTTATAGTCATGGAATCACACAGTATATACTATACATTGCCTGGCTTTTCTTTTCTCAGCACCATTACTTTGAGAATCTCCAATTGTAAATAGTTCATTTTGATGTTGAACAGTAATTTCTTTAATAATAGATCATAATTTGTCTTTGCTCTATTGATGGACATTGATGAACATTTCCACTGTTTTCAATTCTTAAAAATAAAGCTGCTATGAAATTCATATACAAGTCCTTGTACGAACATAGGGTTTGTTTCTCTTGGTTAAATGCCTAGAAGTAAAATGGCTATTCGTGTAACTGCTATATATCCCTATATATCCCCAAAACTGTTATTAAGTATTAAAAGTCAAGAATTATTATACACCCTGATGAATTCATCCTTTTACTCTTCTGTAATTTTGAATTGATCTTTATGTCTGATAATTAAATTTGTTTTAAAATCACGTTTCATTATCTTGACATAACCACCAAAGTTATAGTGTGATTAGTGTTAATATACCATAGTTTTTCTTTTAATTTATAAAACACTTCTATATTTAATCCTGAAAAAAAAAAACAGGTTTTTAGCTCTGGAAGCATCTTTCTAAATTATCTTTTCATTTTTTTTTTTTTTAATGAATCAGTAGTAATTTTTGTTAAGGGACCTAAACTGAAAGTAGGTTTAGAACTTTTTATTTATTTATTTATTTATTTATTTATTTATTTATTTATTTAATAAAAGATTTTATTTTGTTTATTGACAGCGAGAGAGAGAGGGAGAGAGAGGAAGCACACAAGCAGGGTTAATCACGTGCAGAGGGAGAGGAAGAAGCAAGCTCCTTGGGGTGCAAGTAGTCCCATGCAGGGCTGGATCCCTGTACACTGGAATCATAACATCAGCCAAAGGCAAACATCTGCCTAAACAACTGAGTCACCCAGGCACCCCTAGAAAATTTAAAAAAAAAAAAGACCTTTTAAAAACATTTTGTTTGTTTCTTTTTTTTAATATTTTATTTATTTGACAGTCAGAGAGACAGGAAGAGGAACTATAAGCAGGGCAGAGGGAAAAGGAGAAGCAGGTTTCCCACTGAGCAGAGAGCCTGATGTGGGGCTCCATCCCAGGACCCTGGGTTCATGACCTGAAAAGAAGGGACACTTATGGAGGAAGCCACCCAGACACCTCTTTTCTTTGGTTTTAATATATGGCAACTGATGCTTCCCAGCCACGAGGAGCATATTACCCATTGATTAAATCTTTGATAACAACCTATTTAAAGAGGTGTGTAAATATATACTTACTCAGATTTATACACTTTGTGTTTTCTTCATAGTTTGGGGCTGGACCCCATGGTCACAACACTGCTTCCAGTCTTTGCCTTCCCATCTTTTGATACCAGGTATTTGGTCAGCAAAGCAAATTAGTATCAAAATTAATAGGCCCTTTACACCATATTTCTGGAGCAGGGGTTGCTCTTAGCCAAGGCCCAGAGCAGTTGAGCTCCCCTCGCTAGTGCTATAGCCCCAAGGACTAGGTCCCTGCCATCAGAACTCAGTCTTACATGTTATGCTAAGCAGACAAAACCAAAACAGGAAAGCTCTGATAGCTTTCACTGGCATGCCTCATCTCCCACTCCCTCGACGTCCAGGCAGTACCAGATGCCAGGGAGGGGCCTTGGTCCAACATATGGGAGGGAAGGAAGTAGCCACGAGCAAGTACCTGCCTCTCTGTGCCTTTCTTTCATGAGCAGGTTGTAAGGAGGAGGAAGAGGAAGGGGAAGAGAGGTGAACTTCAAGGGGTGAAGGCCTCAGGTAGGCAGCTAGCTCCTGCCAGTAGGAAAGGGACAAAGGAGAAGGCAGTGAGTCTTGCAGGGAGGGTGGGGGGTAAGGGTTACAGCTTATGACGGAATCTGGACAGGAGTAATAGGGATACTAGTCATTTGAGTTCACCATTGGCAAGCTGGGCTGGGTGTCAGGGCAGATAGGCCTCCCTGGGCAACGGCACATGAGAGAAGGTGGAATTCTTCTCTGAGGAGCAGGTGGAGCTTTGGGTGTTGGGAAAGCATAGACAGTATTGTTCCAGGGCCAAGGACAGGTCCGGGTGCTCCTGGTTGGAGGTCAAGGCCACAGTATGATCCAGGTCTCCTACCACCAGCTTGAAGGTACCACATGCCAGCCACCCCTCATTATTGTGTATAACTCTCTGGTGCACTTATTGGCTTATCCATCAAATGACTCCTTCAGCAGCTTGAAAACCACCTCCACAGGCACTCCAGGATATGGTACGCTTCCAGAGTGAAGATTTTGCACAGGATCACCCCAAAAGACCAGAAGTCACTCTGGTGGACGTAGATCTGGTCAAACATGGCCTTAGGGACCATCCACTTCACAGGCAGTCCACTGTTGGTTGTCTTTTTATAGTAACTGATGTGGTGATATCTCTGGCAAGGCTGAAGTCTGAGATCTTCATCATGTTGTCCTTTGTCACCAGCACTTCCCTGGTGGCCAGGTCTTGGTGTATGCACTTCTTGGAGGCAAGGTGCTCCATGCGTCAGGCTACCTGATAGGCACAGGATACCAGGTCCTTGGAGGAGAGTTGCTCTGCTGCATTGTGGCTGATATTGTAACAGTACTCCAGCTCAGGAGGCCTCTGGGCCTGCAGGTACTCCTGTATGTTGTCTTTGGAGGCATATTCCATGAGAGTGTACAAAGGACCATCCTGTGTGCAGGACCCAGCAGGTTGATGGTGTCCTTGTGCTGTCCAATCATCTTCATCATCTCCATTTCTGAGATTAGGTTTGACAGGTCTTTCTCTGTTGCATCTGACTTCAACATCTTCACAGACACTTTAGTCAAATGGTTGGATTTTTCTTTGTCCAGCCAATGGCCTCCTCCAACACCACCTGCCCAAAGTATGCCTGTCCTAGGGGTCTGCCTAAACTACCTACAACCAGCCTGTCTCAAGGCAGTTATGAACTCTAGATTATCCTCAAAAACATTAAACCACAAGCTAAAAGTTCTCTTCACTAGGTCTCTGTCGCAGGTATAGTTTTCTTATCTTTCATCATTTATCATTTTCCTAATTCTTATTTTCAGTATAGTTTATTTTGCTTCCAGGTGTTTCCCCTG
This sequence comes from Mustela nivalis, assembly GCF_964662115.1. Taxonomy (NCBI): domain Eukaryota; kingdom Metazoa; phylum Chordata; class Mammalia; order Carnivora; family Mustelidae; genus Mustela; species Mustela nivalis. The sequence continues at coordinate 61,018 of NW_028135076.1, forward strand.
GTTTCTGTATGCTGTTTCATAGGGAAGAATTATCCTGTCATAAAATTATTTCTTGAGCATTCATTACATCTCTCAGTTAAAATGGGTTCTTTTATGGTATTGATTCATTTGGGCTTTCTCAAAATGGGAAGAATTTTCAAAATGGTGTTTTCCTCAAGGTTCAGAGTATGTCTTAGCCTCATCTTTACTCTTTTTGAAATTCACTTTTCAAATTCTTGTCCCTCTTTTTATCTTTTTAAATTAAAATATTTTATTTTTACTATTCTTTTATTTGAGTATAGTTGATATTCAGTGTTACATTGGTTTCAGGTTTTCAATATCTCCATACATTATTCTATGATCACTACAAATATAGCCACCATCTGTCACCATATAACATTATTATAATATCATTGACTATATTCTCTACACTGTCCCATATCTCTTTTTAAAATTTCTGATTTTTATGTTTTCTGTTATTCCAATTTTCGACCATCATTTTACTTGGTTACTTTAATAAAATATGCCTGATTACACACTCTTTGCTGAAAACCATAGCATTTGATTTATAGTAGTCTTCTTCTTCTTCTTTTTTTTAATTAACATATAATGTATTATTAGCCCCAGGGGTACAGGTCTGTGAATCGCCAGGTTTACACACTTCACAGCACTCACCACAGCACATACCCTCCCCAATGTTCATAACCCCACCACCCTCTCCCTACCCTCCCCACCCCCCCGGCAACTCTCAGTTTGTTTTGTGAGATTAAGAGTCTCTTATGGTTTGTCTCCCTCCCGAACCCATCTTGTTTCATTTACTCTTTTCCTGTCCCCCAAAGCCCCCATATTGCACCTCCATTTCCTCATATCAGGGAGATCATATGATAGTGTCTTTCTCTGGTTGACTTATTTTGCTAAGCATAATACCCTCTAGTTTCATCCATGTCATTGCAAATGGCAAGATTTCGTTTCTTTTGATGGCTGCATAGTATTCCATCGTATACACACACACACACACACACACACACACACACACACATATATATATATATATATATATATATATATATATATATATATATATTTCATTTGTTGATGGACATCTAGGTTCTTTCCATAGTTTGGCTATTGTGGATATTGCTGCTATAAACATTTGGTGCACATGCCCCTTTGGATCATATAGTAGTCTTCTTTACCTCTATCAGAACCCCAGGAAGCTTTATTTATTTATTTACTCACATAAACAGATGATCCAACACAACGTTTTTTGCTGTTCAAATGTTATAATGTCTTACCGCTTAACACTATGCTTACTGTTCTCTTTCACTGTCTGACTAAATCCTCATCATCACTATGCCATTTAATCAGAAAGAGCATTTGAACTCAGAGTTCTCTCCATATCAGGGAATGAAGACTCCACCCTTCTGCTTGTGCAGGTAAAATAAATGTTGATATTGTCTGTCCTGCACATACTCCATCCTGTTCACCAGAATATTCACCATCAAAATATATACAAAATAAAAACCATACCTCACCACTTCTATTACCACCCAGCATGCTAAAAACACCATCATATGTTCCTGAATTTTTGACTTGATTGATAACCCCACTTCCACACATACTGCACTCCTTTCTCCCTGCAAATTTATTTTGGTAAAGCAACTTAACCTAAAAATCAAGTCAGATGATTTTATTCTGCTGTTGAAAGTCTTTTGGTATCTTTCCATTTCATATTAAATAAAAACTGAAGGCGTTTCAATGTACTAGAAGGTCATACATCAATACGTTCTTCCTCTCTCCACCACTATGAACTCCTCATTGGCCTCCTTGCTTTTCCTCAAAAGTAACAGACCAGCTGTTCACACAAAGTCTATATACTTACTTGCTCTGCCTAGAGCAATCTTTTCCTTTAATATGTGTATAACACCCTCCTTCACTTCGTGAGTCTTTGTGCAAATAACATCTCATAAATGAGATATAACCACCCAACACAAAATAAAATTAACTTTCATCCCAGCATTCTCCAATGGCTTTTACCTTTCTTGTATTTCTTTGTAACTCTTATCACCATCAACCATCAATCATTATTCTATTACTGGTTTATTTTCTTATTGGAGACAGAGAGAGAAAGAATTGGGAGGGGGCGCAGAGGAAGAAGAAAACACCCCACTGCCTAGAAAGCCTGCTGGGGAGTTACATCCCAGGACCCTGAGATCATGACCCAAGCCAAAGGCAGTCACTCAATGGACTGAGCCACTGAGGTGCTCCTTTATTATTGGTTTATTTCACTATTATATTTCAAAAGAATGTAAGCTCTTTGTGGTCAGGTATTTTATATGTTTTATTAATTGAAGTATTCTCAGAAAGGTAGCTGGCAGATTGTAAGGGCTCAGTAAACTGTATTTTGTTGTTATTATTGGGCTCCTTTATGGGCTTTACCTCTTACGCTAGAAGTCTATCCCTCAGATGTAAGCAATAAGAATAGAGCCCTGCTGCCTGTTCAAATGAGTAAAAAGCCTGTATTAAGTGGATATTTTAAAAGCTAAATGAATGGCTTAATAGTTGTATATAGGGTGAAAGGGAACATATTTTCCACGGTTTAGAAGTTGGAGTTCTTTTGTAGAGTTCTTGTACAAGCCTACACTATTGAACGATAACGGGCAGTTGTACATTCCAATTATACAAACACTTTGGTAATTTATATCCTTTTTTTGTAATTCATGACTGGATCATTTAATTCCTTAGGAGCATTATAGCATTTCAACTTTTCCTGTTCAATAAACTTATTGGGGTTGCTACCTTTTTTATTCAAATGGAGAAATAGTCATGATTTAATCTAAATAAAGTGTTATTGATTGTGTTGTTTTCTAGGAATGAGTCGCACATGCTAGCTTAAAAGTTATGTTAAATTCCCAAGTCTGTCACCGATAAAAGCCTTTTGTAGATTAGTAACTTGATCAAAACAGAAAAGTTATGTAACACTCAATTGTTATACTATCTTTGTTTCCATCTTGCATTGTAATAACACCCATCTTAACTCTATTTAAGACAAGTCATCGCCAGATGGCTTTCTGGCATTGATTGCATGATATGAAATCTAGTATAACTAAAAGTTTTTGGTTTTAGTAGCATATAAATCAATTTAGAAAAATATATGTATTTGAATATAAGGTAAAGTTTTAAATTATTTGGCAATAGTAAACTAAACTTTTTTTTTGGTAAATTTTTATTTTCTAAAATTTCATTGAGCTCTTTTGCAATAAGAAACAAGTTACAAAAAATTAAGGTTTATTTACCCCAATTCAAAATTATTAGGAAGTTAATCATAGAGGTTGAAGTATTTAAAATATTGAACCCAAAATATTTTAGTAGGTAAATTCATGAATGCTGAGCATTCACTGTTAAAATATTCTAATACTATTGATAGACTGGTAGAAGCCTAAAATCAAATATTTATTAAATATTTATATCCATATCTTTTCATGGCGTGGTAATTCATTTCTTTAGCATTAAATAAGATTCCATTGTTTGCATGTACTACACTTTATTTGACCTTTCACCTATGGAAGGATATCTTGGTTGCTTCCAAGCTTTTGTCAGTTATGAATAAAACTACTATAGACATCTTTGTGGGTATAGATTTCATCTTCTTTGGATAAATACCAAGAACTGCTACTGCTGAATCATCTGGCAAGAATATGTTTAGTTTTGTAAGAAACTGCCATGTTGTTTTCCATTCTTTATTCTCAATAGACATGGAAGAACATTCCTGTTGCTCCACATCCTCACCAACATTTCGTGTTCTGTTGTCAGTGTTCTGGATTCTGGGTATGTACTGGTGTCTCTTTTTCTTTTTAATTTGCATTTTCCTGATGACATATGATGTGAAGCATCTTTTTATATGCTTATTTGCCATCTGTAATATTTTCTTCTGTGAGGTATCTGCTAAGATCTTTGGCTCATTTTTAATCAGGTTTTTCCCCCATTGTTGAGTTTTAAGGGGTCTTTGTGTATTTTTGATTAAGAGTCCTTTGCCAGATGTGTATTTTGCAAATTTTTTCTCATAGTCTGTGCTTTGCCTTTTCATTCTCTTGGCATTGTGTTTCACAGAGTAGACATTTTTAAATTCAGTGCTTGTGCTTTTGTAGCTAAAGTTATTTCCAAAACCAAGGTCATTTAAATTTTCTTCTATATTACCTTCTACATGTTTCATGTTTAGGTTTATAATCCAATCTGAGTTAATTTTTGTGAAGAGTGTATGATATCTGCCTGGATTTATTTTATTTTATTATTTTATTTTATTTTTATTTTATATTTTTACATTTAGCTTCACCATTACTCCAGAACCATTTGTTTGAAAGATTGTATTTTTCTCTCTTGTATTGCTTTTGCTTTTATATTAAATATAAAATATAATTGATAATATATATTCCGTTCCTTTAATCTAGTCTTTCTGTGATATTACATTATCTTGCTTATAATTATCGTTATGGTATACTTTTTTTTAAAAGATTTTATTTATTTATTTGACAGAGAGAGAGATCACAAATAGGCAGAGAGACAGACAGAGAGAGAGATGAAGAGAAGCAGGCTCCCTGCTGATCAGAGAGCCCTATGCGGGACTCGATCCCAGGCCCCTGGGATCATGACCTGAGCCAAAGTTAGAGGCTTAACCCACTGAGCCACCCAGGCGCCCCATCGTTATGGTAAACTTTGAAGGCAGTCCTCAGTCTTTGTTCTCCTTCAACACTATGTTGACTATTGTGAGTCTTTGCTTCTCCATATAAACTTTAAAATAAGTTTGTTAATAGTAAAAAAAAAAAAAAAAAAAAGAACTTGCTGGAATGCATTAATTGTATAGATAACCTTGGAAACCAGTGACCTCTTGAGCTTAGCAGGAGATAGACCATGGACATCAGTTGTCACAGTGGTGCCTCTGGCAGAACCTATTGCAAATCCCTAGGGAAAATGAGACCTCAAGGATCTGAGAGATGTCTAAGAAGTACTTGATACATCCGTTGGGTATGTTTTATTGAAGTGTCCACCGGTATGAAAGCTGGGGAATCTAGATAAGGGAGGGAAAATTAGTTATGATAAAACATATCAACAAACATCAATAAATTTTGTAAAACGAATTGTCATGACTCATATACAATATGACCAACAGAGGGACCATCAAAAGGAAAGCATCCGTTATGTTTATTGTGAAATTTTTTATTCAAAATAAAGCAATGAGAGGGGAAGACACAATGAGAAAATTACCATTTTTTAAATAGTAAACTTCTTACAAAATGGAATAGGTTTTATATTCTAAGTAGTATATTGAAAAGTAAAACATTGGGGCGCCTGGGTGGCTCAGTGGTTTGGGCTGCTGCCTTCGGTTCGGGTCATGATCTCAGGGTCCTGGGATCGAGCCCTGCGTTGGGCTCTCTGCTCAGCAGGGAGCCTGCTTCCTCCTATCTCTCTGCCTGACTCTGCCTACTTGTGATCTCTGTCAAATAAATAAATAAAATCTTTTATAACAAAAATTTAAAAAAATTACTTGTCATGTCTGGAATCAGGAGCATATGGAAAAAAATAATATCTGAGGACAATACTTCTGCCATGTTTTGTGCCTTCTTAATATTTTTAAACAGTCAGGCAACTTTTAGCTTTATTGAAATACCTGCTAAGATACCAGCAGTGCCTTTTGGAGCCCTATGAATATAAAAATTAATTGCAAATATTCAAAATGTTTACTATGGTGTCACTATTTAGGGCCGCCACCAAGCATGTTTTAGAAGTAAGCATAACTGTTACTCTTCCATAAGGCAAAAGGGCATATTTTCAGGAGTTCCATCTGCTGTACCAGGAGGTGAATCAAGTAATGATTTTTGTCTATAAAATAATTCACTTTTCAATCTAACATTCCTCATTCCACATTATAATAATAAAAACTAGGAGGAGACTAAAACAAACAAACAACTACAACTACAACAACCAGCTTTTCCTTCAGTGGAAAAGTAAATAGAACCTTATGAGTAGCCTGAAATTTATTTTTAAATATTTTTAAGATAAACGTTTTTGTTAGAAAACCATATATTTTATATTGCTAAGAAATAACAGGCAAAATTTTATTAACTTCTAAAAGTCTAGTTACTTTTATTTATCTATTAACTCATCTCTTTATGAAGTAGAACATGATCACACCTATTGTATCTACCCAAGTTTATATGCTTTGGTTATTTTATGTTTGCTACTTCCTTGCTTAATTTTTACAATATTTGACACATAATAGTATCTTTAAGTTCATCCACGGTTTCACAGAATTTGTTTGAACTTCATAAAAATGTAGCATACTTTTTTCACTGTCCTTGTTTTAGTTCTCTATTAACTTTCCAAGATTTATTCACTTTAGAGTGTGTAGCTATCATTTATTTTTATTCCTCCATAATGCTATGTTTACAAATTTGTATTTATCTGTACTTTTAAAAATATCTTCATTATATACCATTTCTCATCTCACGTAACACTCACGTTACTTCTACACTTATCAGATATTATGTAACTGAAAACCACAACTCAGCAACAGTATAGCACCATTTTTCAAAATTAAATGGCTTACCAGAATTCTTTAATTCTATCCTTTATTTGTATTAGATGACCCTTTATTCTGGTATTTGGCATTGTTCATATGGAGGAAAGCTTATAAGTTGATATTCCATAAATAGAAGGATTTATTATGATTGATGAATTATTTTCATTTAGAATGCATAGAATATGGTTGATTTAATATTTCTTTCTTACTCTCTGCCTGGAACATAGTGCTATCTATGTAATAGCCACTAAAATATTAAGTTAATTACCTAGACTTTAAACTTCATATGAATAGGAATAACATACAGAACTCTTCTCAGATTGGGACACCTGGGTGGCTCAGTCAGTTAAACACCTGAGCCTTTAGCTCAGGTCATGATCTTAGGGTCCTGGGACTCAGTTCTGCAACAGATACCCTGCTTAGCTGGGAGTTTGCTTCTCCCTCACCCTGCTGCTCCCCCTGCTTGTGCTCTCTCTCACTCTCTCTCTTACAAATAAATAAAATTAAAAAAATGAATTCTTTTCAGAGAGCTAATATAGAATATCATCTTTGTATTCATCAAAGGGAAAGCGCCATATAATAATGAAATTCAGACTACTTCAAATTCATTTTTTAACCAGTAAGAAAGTACTGGAAACAAGCCAAAAATGTCTTTAATGAATTAAAGAAATAGATTGATTTTCAATATCTTAATGTTTCTAAAATAAATTGCAAGCTTTTTATACTAGATATCAGTGTAAATATTCATTATACAAGGATATTCTAAAAATAAACCTGAGAAAACTACTTGACATATATGATGACAAAAACGAGGTTGACAAAAGTCAGTTTGGGTAAAACTTACAACACCTACCACCTGAAACTCTTGTTCTATAATTTAATTATTTTAATTTACAAAAATACAAAAATAATATACCAGAGTAAGTATATTGATAGCTTTGAAGGTATGCTCTGAGTCAGTGGGTTAGGCCATTGCCTTCAGCTCAGGACATGATCCCAGAGTCCTGGGATGGAGCCCCACATCGGGCTGTCTCCTCAGCAGGAAGCCTTCTTTCCCTTCTCTGGGCATGCAACACTGCCTACATCTTTTCGCTTCCTGCAAAGTGAAAAAGTAAAATCTTGAGGCAATAAATAAATAAATACATAAATAATAAATATATAAAAGAGAGGGCATGATTTCCTATTGGAATCTAGGTCATTTGTGCGGGGCAGCTCAGGGTTCCCCCATGGGGAGAGTTTGGGAACCAGGCCTTTGAGGACAGAAGACTGAGCACATGACTTGGGCTTCGCATTATGCTAAGGCTGAAGGTCATTGCTATAGGGTATGCTTTCCAGAACACCTGTGTACCTCATTGATTGTAACCTCTTGCCTCGGCCCAGGTCAAGATCCCAGGGAAGAGGAATCTAGTTTGACACGGGGCCCTCCCCACTGCAGGGAGCCTTATTCCCCCTTCCTTCAGACAAAAACACAGCCTACTTGTGATCTCAGTCTGTCCAACAAATAAATAAAATCATTATAAATAAATAAATAAATATATTCAGGCATGTTTTATATAGTGATCAAGTGCAATTCTGCAGTGTGGCTCAGGGTTCTTCCATCGGGAGATTTTGGGAACCAGGCCTCTGAGGTTGGAAGGCTGAGCAGCCGACCACGGCTTCATGTGAGGTATAGGGTTAGGGTTAGGGTTAGGGTTAGGGTTAGGGTTAGGGTTATGTTTAGGTGAGGGTTAGAGTAAGGGTTAGGGTTATGTCTTAGGAACAAGGCATGTCGGAACTGGCCACACAATACTGGCACACCAAGGGCTGAGTTGAGGGTGGGACTCAGCAGAATCCTCAGGCGATGGAATTTTGGACGGGAGAGGCCAAGAGGGTGGAATGCCCTCAGGGTAGCATGCTGGTTTCTATATATCTGAAGGTACTGGATAGCACAGAAGGAAAGGGTCAATTTCTGCCTGAGAGGCTGAGTCCTTCCTACAGACTGACTTTCCCATCCACAGGAGGACCTGGGTTCAGTCCTACGGTGTCCAGAGTCTGATCCCGTAACCTAGGCTTAGCCTTTGGCTCTGGGAGAATGGCTGACCTGATTTGTCAGGGCAGAATTAGGCTTTCCACGGGACTCAGTTGAGGACGTAGCCCTGGCGGACCAACCTATTCCCGGATTGTGGTGTGGGGGTCCTAGGAAGGTGTTGGTAGAATGATCGGACAGGCAGATTTCTCCCGCCCCGAGGTCTTCCACAGGGCTAAATTTCCCATTATCATAGTGGGCGGCACCCAGAAGCCTGCGATGTGAAGAAGGAATCCCCTACCTAGAGAGCTACCAGGGCAGGCAACCAGGGATAGAAGTCTAAAGAAGCATCCTCGGGTTAGGGTTAGGCCGATGCACATGGGAGGCCCTACTGGCCCTTGCTGAGGGATCATCAAACTCCTAGTTCCCGCTTCAGGTGGGCACTCCTTGGAGCTGTGTCCCAAGTGGTGCATGCAGATTTCACCTGTTCTACGGATTCAGCTCATTTCTAAAGGGCAAACGTTCCCATTGGGATCTATGGACATTGTGCGGTACACCTCAGGGTTCCCGCATCTGCAGAGTTCATGGACCAGGCTACTGAGGACAGAAGCCTGAGCATGGGACAGGGGCTTTGCATCAGGATTACCGTGAAGGTTATTTCACAAGTGAATGCTGTTGGTAACACCTGGGTGAGTCAGTGGGTTAGGCCACTGCCTTCAGCTCAGGACATGATCCCAGAGTCCTGGGATGGAGCCCCACATCGGGCTGTCTCCTCAGCAGGGAGCCTTCTTTCCCTTCTCTGGGCGTGCAACACTGCCTACATCTTTTCGCGCCCTGCAAAGTGAAAAAGTAAAATCTTGAGGCAATAAATAAATAAATACATAAATAGTAAATATATAAAAGAGAGGGCATGATTTCCTATTGGAATCTAGGTCATTTGTGCGGGGCAGCTCAGGGTTCCCCCATGGGGAGAGTTTGGGAACCAGGCCTTTGAGGACAGAAGACTGAGCACATGACTTGGGCTTCGCATTATGATAAGGCTGAAGGTCATTGCTATAGGGTATGCTTTCCAGAACACCTGTGTACCTCATTGGATGTGACCTCTTGCCTCGGCCCAGGTCAAGATCCCAGGGAAGAGGAATCTAGTTTGACACCGGGCCCTCCCCACTGCAGGGAGCATTATTCCCCCTTCCTTCAGACAAAAACACAGCCTACTTGTGATCACAGTCTGTCCAACAAATAAATAAATCATTATAAATAAATAAATAAATATATTCAGGCATGTTTTATATAGTGATCAAGTGCAATTCTGCAGTGTGGCTCAGGGTTCTTCCATCGGGAGATTTTGGGAACCAGGCCTCTGAGGTTGGAAGGCTGAGCAGCCGACAACGGCTTCATGTGAGGTATAGGGTTAGGGTTAGGGTTAGGGTTAGGGTTAGGGTTATGTTTAGGTGAGGGTTAGAGTAAGGGTTAGGGTTATGTCTTAGGAACAAGGCATGTCGGAACTGGCCACACAATACTGGCACACCAAGGGCTGAGTTGAGGGTGGGACTCAGAAGAATCCTCAGGCGATGGAATTTTGGATGGGACAGGCCAAGAGGGTGGAATGCCCTCAGGGGAGCATGCTGGTTTCTATATATCTGAAGGTACTGGATAGCACAGTAGGAAAGGGTCAGTTTCTGCCTGAGAGGCTGAGTCCTTCCTACAGACTGACTTTCCCATCCACAGGAGGACCTGGGTTCAGTCCTCCGGTGTCCAGAGTCTGATCACGTAACCTAGGCTTAGCCTTTGGCTCTGGGAGAATGGCTGACCTGATTCGTCAGGGCAGAATTAGGCTTTCCACGGGACTCAGTTGAGTACGTAGCCATGGCGGACCATCCTATTCCCGGATTGTGGTGTGGGGGTCCTAGGAAGGTGTTGGTAGAATGATCGGACAGGCAGATTTCTCCCTCCCCGAGGGTCTTCCACAGGGCTAAACTTCCCATTTGCCTAGTGAGCGGCACCCAGAGGCCTGCGATGTGAAGAAGGAATCCCCTACCTAGAGGGCTACCAGGGCAGGCAACCGGGGATAGAAGTCTGAAGAAGCACCCTCGGGTTAGGGTTAGGCCGATGCACATGGGAGGCCCTACCGGCCCTTGCTGAGGGATCATCAAACTCCTGGTTCCCGCTTCAGGTGGGCGCTCCTTGGAGCTGTGTCCCAAGGGGTGCATGCAGATTTCACCTGTTCTACGGATTCAGCTCATTTCTAAAGGGCAAACGTTCCCATTGGGATCTATGGACATTGTGCGGTGCACCTCAGGTTTCCCGCATCTGCAGAGTTCATGGACCAGGCTACTGAGGACAGAAGCCTGAGCATGGGACAGGGGCTTTGCATCAGGATTACCGTGAAGGTTATTTCACAAGTGAATGCTGTTGGTAACACCTGGGTGAGTCAGTGGGTTAGGCCATTGCCTTCAGCTCAGGACATGATCCCAGAGTCCTGGGATGGAGCCCCACATCGGGCTGTCTCCTCAGCAGGGAGCCTTCTTTCCCTTCTCTGGGCGTGCAACACTGCCTACATCTTTTCGCTTCCTGCAAAGTGAAAAAGTAAAATCTTGAGGCAATAAATAAATAAATACATAAATAATAAATATATAAAAGAGAGGGCATGATTTCCTATTGGAATCTAGGTCATTTGTGCGGGGCAGCTCAGGGTTCCCCCATGGGGAGAGTTTGGGAACCAGGCCTTTGAGGACAGAAGACTGAGCACATGACTTGGGCTTCGCATTATGCTAAGGCTGAAGGTCATTGCTATAGGGTATGCTTTCCAGAACACCTGTGTACCTCATTGGATGTGACCTCTTGCCTCGGCCCAGGTCAAGATCCCAGGGAAGAGGAATCTAGTTTGACACGGGGCCCTCCCCACTGCAGGGAGCCTTATTCCCCCTTCCTTCAGACAAAAACACAGCCTACTTGTGATCTCAGTCTGTCCAACAAATAAATAAAATCATTATAAATAAATAAATAAATATATTCAGGCATGTTTTATATAGTGATCAAGTGCAATTCTGCAGTGTGGCTCAGGGTTCTTCCATCGGGAGATTTTGGGAACCAGGCCTCTGAGGTTGGAAGGCTGAGCAGCCGACCACGGCTTCATGTGAGGTATAGGGTTAGGGTTAGGGTTAGGGTTAGGGTTAGGGTTAGGGTTATGTTTAGGTGAGGGTTAGAGTAAGGGTTAGGGTTATGTCTTAGGAACAAGGCATGTCGGAACTGGCCACACAATACTGGCACACCAAGGGCTGAGTTGAGGGTGGGACTCAGCAGAATCCTCAGGCGATGGAATTTTGGACGGGACAGGCCAAGAGGGTGGAATGCCCTCAGGGTAGCATGCTGGTTTCTATATATCTGAAGGTACTGGATAGCACAGAAGGAAAGGGTCAGTTTCTGCCTGAGAGGCTGAGTCCTTCCTACAGACTGACTTTCCCATCCACAGGAGGACCTGGGTTCAGTCCTCCGGTGTCCAGAGTCTGATCCCGTAACCTAGGCTTAGCCTTTGGCTCTGGGAGAATGGCTGACCTGATTTGTCAGGGCAGAATTAGGCTTTCCACGGGACTCAGTTGAGGACGTAGCCCTGGCTGACCATCCTATTCCCGGATTGTGGTGTGGGGGTCCTAGGAAGGTGTTGGTAGAATGATCGGACAGGCAGATTTCTCCCTCCCCGAGGGTCTTCCACAGGGCTAAACTTCCCATTTGCCTAGTGAGCGGCACCCAGAGGCCTGCGATGTGAAGAAGGAATCCCCTACCTAGAGGGCTACCAGGGCAGGCAACCGGGGATAGAAGTCTGAAGAAGCACCCTCGGGTTAGGGTTAGGCCGATGCACATGGGAGGCCCTACCGGCCCTTGCTGAGGGATCATCAAACTCCTGGTTCCCGCTTCAGGTGGGCGCTCCTTGGAGCTGTGTCCCAAGGGGTGCATGCAGATTTCACCTGTTCTACGGATTCAGCTCATTTCTAAAGGGCAAACGTTCCCATTGGGATCTATGGACATTGTGCGGTGCACCTCAGGTTTCCCGCATCTGCAGAGTTCATGGACCAGGCTACTGAGGACAGAAGCCTGAGCATGGGACAGGGGCTTTGCATCAGGATTACCGTGAAGGTTATTTCACAAGTGAATGCTGTTGGTAACACCTGGGTGAGTCAGTGGGTTAGGCCATTGCCTTCAGCTCAGGACATGATCCCAGAGTCCTGGGATGGAGCCCCACATCGGGCTGTCTCCTCAGCAGGGAGCCTTCTTTCCCTTCTCTGGGCGTGCAACACTGCCTACATCTTTTCGCTTCCTGCAAAGTGAAAAAGTAAAATCTTGAGGCAATAAATAAATAAATACATAAATAATAAATATATAAAAGAGAGGGCATGATTTCCTATTGGAATCTAGGTCATTTGTGCGGGGCAGCTCAGGGTTCCCCCATGGGGAGAGTTTGGGAACCAGGCCTTTGAGGACAGAAGACTGAGCACATGACTTGGGCTTCGCATTATGCTAAGGCTGAAGGTCATTGCTATAGGGTATGCTTTCCAGAACACCTGTGTACCTCATTGGATGTGACCTCTTGCCTCGGCCCAGGTCAAGATCCCAGGGAAGAGGAATCTAGTTTGACACGGGGCCCTCCCCACTGCAGGGAGCCTTATTCCCCCTTCCTTCAGACAAAAACACAGCCTACTTGTGATCTCAGTCTGTCCAACAAATAAATAAAATCATTATAAATAAATAAATAAATATATTCAGGCATGTTTTATATAGTGATCAAGTGCAATTCTGCAGTGTGGCTCAGGGTTCTTCCATCGGGAGATTTTGGGAACCAGGCCTCTGAGGTTGGAAGGCTGAGCAGCCGACCACGGCTTCATGTGAGGTATAGGGTTAGGGTTAGGGTTAGGGTTAGGGTTAGGGTTAGGGTTATGTTTAGGTGAGGGTTAGAGTAAGGGTTAGGGTTATGTCTTAGGAACAAGGCATGTCGGAACTGGCCACACAATACTGGCACACCAAGGGCTGAGTTGAGGGTGGGACTCAGCAGAATCCTCAGGCGATGGAATTTTGGACGGGACAGGCCAAGAGGGTGGAATGCCCTCAGGGTAGCATGCTGGTTTCTATATATCTGAAGGTACTGGATAGCACAGAAGGAAAGGGTCAGTTTCTGCCTGAGAGGCTGAGTCCTTCCTACAGACTGACTTTCCCATCCACAGGAGGACCTGGGTTCAGTCCTCCGGTGTCCAGAGTCTGATCCCGTAACCTAGGCTTAGCCTTTGGCTCTGGGAGAATGGCTGACCTGATTTGTCAGGGCAGAATTAGGCTTTCCACGGGACTCAGTTGAGGACGTAGCCCTGGCTGACCATCCTATTCCCGGATTGTGGTGTGGGGGTCCTAGGAAGGTGTTGGTAGAATGATCGGACAGGCAGATTTCTCCCTCCCCGAGGGTCTTCCACAGGGCTAAACTTCCCATTTGCCTAGTGAGCGGCACCCAGAGGCCTGCGATGTGAAGAAGGAATCCCCTACCTAGAGGGCTACCAGGGCAGGCAACCGGGGATAGAAGTCTGAAGAAGCACCCTCGGGTTAGGGTTAGGCCGATGCACATGGGAGGCCCTACCGGCCCTTGCTGAGGGATCATCAAACTCCTGGTTCCCGCTTCAGGTGGGCGCTCCTTGGAGCTGTGTCCCAAGGGGTGCATGCAGATTTCACCTGTTCTACGGATTCAGCTCATTTCTAAAGGTCAAACGTTCCCATTGGGATCTATGGACATTGTGCGGTGCACCTCAGGTTTCCCGCATCTGCAGAGTTCATGGACCAGGCTACTGAGGACAGAAGCCTTAGCATGGGACAGGGGCTTTGCATCAGGATTACCGTGAAGGTTATTTCACAAGTGAATGCTGTTGGTAACACCTGGGTGAGTCAGTGGGTTAGGCCATTGCCTTCAGCTCAGGACATGATCCCAGAGTCCTGGGATGGAGCCCCACATCGGGCTGTCTCCTCAGCAGGGAGCCTTCTTTCCCTTCTCTGGGCGTGCAACACTGCCTACATCTTACGCTCCCTGCAAAGTGAAAAAGTAAAATCTTGAGGCAATAAATAAATAAATACATAAATAATAAATATATAAAAGAGAGGGCATGATTTCCTATTGGAATCTAGGTCATTTGTGCGGGGCAGCTCAGGGTTGCCCCATGGGGAGAGTTGGGAACCAGGCCTTTGAGGACAGAAGACTGAGCACATGACTTGGGCTTCGCATTATGCTAAGGCTGAAGGTCATTGCTATAGGGTATGCTTTCCAGAACACCTGTGTACCTCATTGGATGTGACCTCTTGCCTCGGCCCAGGTCAAGATCCCAGGGAAGAGGAATCTAGTTTGACACGGGGCCCTCCCCACTGCAGGGAGCCTTATTCCCCCTTCCTTCAGACAAAAACACAGCCTACTTGTGATCTCAGTCTGTCCAACAAATAAATAAAATCATTATAAATAAATAAATAAATATATTCAGGCATGTTTTATATAGTGATCAAGTGCAATTCTGCAGTGTGGCTCAGGGTTCTTCCATCGGGAGATTTTGGGAACCAGGCCTCTGAGGTTGGAAGGCTGAGCAGCCGACCACGGCTTCATGTGAGGTATAGGGTTAGGGTTAGGGTTAGGGTTAGGGTTAGGGTTATGTTTAGGTGAGGGTTAGAGTAAGGGTTAGGGTTATGTCTTAGGAACAAGGCATGTCGGAACTGGCCACACAATACTGGCACACCAAGGGCTGAGTTGAGGGTGGGATTCAGCAGAATCCTCAGGCGATGGAATTTTGGACGGGACAGGCCAAGAGGGTGGAATGCCCTCAGGGGAGCATGCTGGTTTCTATATATCTGAAGGTACTGGATAGCACAGAAGGAAAGGGTCAGTTTCTGCCTGAGAGGCTGAGTCCTTCCTACAGACTGACTTTCCCATCCACAGGAGGACCTGGGTTCAGTCCTCCGGTGTCCAGAGTCTGATCCCGTAACCTAGGCTTAGCCTTTGGCTCTGGGAGAATGGCTGACCTGATTTGTCAGGGCAGAATTAGGCTTTCCACGGGACTCAGTTGAGGACGTAGCCCTGGCGGACCATCCTATTCCCGGATTGTGGTGTGGGGGTCCTAGGAAGGTGTTGGTAGAATGATCGGACAGGCAGATTTCTCCCTCCCCGAGGGTCTTCCACAGGGCTAAACTTCCCATTTGCCTAGTGAGCGGCACCCAGAGGCCTGCGATGTGAAGAAGGAATCCCCTACCTAGAGGGCTACCAGGGCAGGCAACCGGGGATAGAAGTCTGAAGAAGCACCCTCGGGTTAGGGTTAGGCTGATGCACATGGGAGGCCCTACCGGCCCTTGCTGAGGGATCATCAAACTCCTGGTTCCCGCTTCAGGTGGGCACTCCTTGGAGCTGTGTCCCAAGGGGTGCATGCAGATTTCACCTGTTCTACGGATTCAGCTCATTTCTAAAGGTCAAACGTTCCCATTGGGATCTATGGACATTGTGCGGTGCACCTCAGGTTTCCCGCATCTGCAGAGTTCATGGACCAGGCTACTGAGGACAGAAGCCTGAGCATGGGACAGGGGCTTTGCATCAGGATTACCGTGAAGGTTATTTCACAAGTGAATGCTGTTGGTAACACCTGGGTGAGTCAGTGGGTTAGGCCATTGCCTTCAGCTCAGGACATGATCCCAGAGTCCTGGGATGGAGCCCCACATCGGGCTGTCTCCTCAGCAGGGAGCCTTCTTTCCCTTCTCTGGGCGTGCAACACTGCCTACATCTTTTCGCTTCCTGCAAAGTGAAAAAGTAAAATCTTGAGGCAATAAATAAATAAATACATAAATAATAAATATATAAAAGAGAGGGCATGATTTCCTATTGGAATCTAGGTCATTTGTGCGGGGCAGCTCAGGGTTCCCCCATGGGGAGAGTTTGGGAACCAGGCCTTTGAGGACAGAAGACTGAGCACATGACTTGGGCTTCGCATTATGCTAAGGCTGAAGGTCATTGCTATAGGGTATGCTTTCCAGAACACCTGTGTACCTCATTGGATGTGACCTCTTGCCTCGGCCCAGGTCAAGATCCCAGGGAAGAGGAATCTAGTTTGACACGGGGCCCTCCCCACTGCAGGGAGCCTTATTCCCCCTTCCTTCAGACAAAAACACAGCCTACTTGTGATCTCAGTCTGTCCAACAAATAAATAAAATCATTATAAATAAATAAATAAATATATTCAGGCATGTTTTATATAGTGATCAAGTGCAATTCTGCAGTGTGGCTCAGGGTTCTTCCATCGGGAGATTTTGGGAACCAGGCCTCTGAGGTTGGAAGGCTGAGCAGCCGACCACGGCTTCATGTGAGGTATAGGGTTAGGGTTAGGGTTAGGGTTAGGGTTAGGGTTAGGGTTATGTTTAGGTGAGGGTTAGAGTAAGGGTTAGGGTTATGTCTTAGGAACAAGGCATGTCGGAACTGGCCACACAATACTGGCACACCAAGGGCTGAGTTGAGGGTGGGACTCAGCAGAATCCTCAGGCGATGGAATTTTGGACGGGACAGGCCAAGAGGGTGGAATGCCCTCAGGGTAGCATGCTGGTTTCTATATATCTGAAGGTACTGGATAGCACAGAAGGAAAGGGTCAGTTTCTGCCTGAGAGGCTGAGTCCTTCCTACAGACTGACTTTCCCATCCACAGGAGGACCTGGGTTCAGTCCTCCGGTGTCCAGAGTCTGATCCCGTAACCTAGGCTTAGCCTTTGGCTCTGGGAGAATGGCTGACCTGATTTGTCAGGGCAGAATTAGGCTTTCCACGGGACTCAGTTGAGGACGTAGCCCTGGCTGACCATCCTATTCCCGGATTGTGGTGTGGGGGTCCTAGGAAGGTGTTGGTAGAATGATCGGACAGGCAGATTTCTCCCTCCCCGAGGGTCTTCCACAGGGCTAAACTTCCCATTTGCCTAGTGAGCGGCACCCAGAGGCCTGCGATGTGAAGAAGGAATCCCCTACCTAGAGGGCTACCAGGGCAGGCAACCGGGGATAGAAGTCTGAAGAAGCACCCTCGGGTTAGGGTTAGGCCGATGCACATGGGAGGCCCTACCGGCCCTTGCTGAGGGATCATCAAACTCCTGGTTCCCGCTTCAGGTGGGCGCTCCTTGGAGCTGTGTCCCAAGGGGTGCATGCAGATTTCACCTGTTCTACGGATTCAGCTCATTTCTAAAGGGCAAACGTTCCCATTGGGATCTATGGACATTGTGCGGTGCACCTCAGGTTTCCCGCATCTGCAGAGTTCATGGACCAGGCTACTGAGGACAGAAGCCTGAGCATGGGACAGGGGCTTTGCATCAGGATTACCGTGAAGGTTATTTCACAAGTGAATGCTGTTGGTAACACCTGGGTGAGTCAGTGGGTTAGGCCATTGCCTTCAGCTCAGGACATGATCCCAGAGTCCTGGGATGGAGCCCCACATCGGGCTGTCTCCTCAGCAGGGAGCCTTCTTTCCCTTCTCTGGGCGTGCAACACTGCCTACATCTTTTCGCTTCCTGCAAAGTGAAAAAGTAAAATCTTGAGGCAATAAATAAATAAATACATAAATAATAAATATATAAAAGAGAGGGCATGATTTCCTATTGGAATCTAGGTCATTTGTGCGGGGCAGCTCAGGGTTCCCCCATGGGGAGAGTTTGGGAACCAGGCCTTTGAGGACAGAAGACTGAGCACATGACTTGGGCTTCGCATTATGCTAAGGCTGAAGGTCATTGCTATAGGGTATGCTTTCCAGAACACCTGTGTACCTCATTGGATGTGACCTCTTGCCTCGGCCCAGGTCAAGATCCCAGGGAAGAGGAATCTAGTTTGACACGGGGCCCTCCCCACTGCAGGGAGCCTTATTCCCCCTTCCTTCAGACAAAAACACAGCCTACTTGTGATCTCAGTCTGTCCAACAAATAAATAAAATCATTATAAATAAATAAATAAATATATTCAGGCATGTTTTATATAGTGATCAAGTGCAATTCTGCAGTGTGGCTCAGGGTTCTTCCATCGGGAGATTTTGGGAACCAGGCCTCTGAGGTTGGAAGGCTGAGCAGCCGACCACGGCTTCATGTGAGGTATAGGGTTAGGGTTAGGGTTAGGGTTAGGGTTAGGGTTAGGGTTATGTTTAGGTGAGGGTTAGAGTAAGGGTTAGGGTTATGTCTTAGGAACAAGGCATGTCGGAACTGGCCACACAATACTGGCACACCAAGGGCTGAGTTGAGGGTGGGACTCAGCAGAATCCTCAGGCGATGGAATTTTGGACGGGACAGGCCAAGAGGGTGGAATGCCCTCAGGGGAGCATGCTGGTTTCTATATATCTGAAGGTACTGGATAGCACAGAAGGAAAGGGTCAGTTTCTGCCTGAGAGGCTGAGTCCTTCCTACAGACTGACTTTCCCATCCACAGGAGGACCTGGGTTCAGTCCTCCGGTGTCCAGAGTCTGATCCCGTAACCTAGGCTTAGCCTTTGGCTCTGGGAGAATGGCTGACCTGATTTGTCAGGGCAGAATTAGGCTTTCCACGGGACTCAGTTGAGGACGTAGCCCTGGCTGACCATCCTATTCCCGGATTGTGGTGTGGGGGTCCTAGGAAGGTGTTGGTAGAATGATCGGACAGGCAGATTTCTCCCTCCCCGAGGGTCTTCCACAGGGCTAAACTTCCCATTTGCCTAGTGAGCGGCACCCAGAGGCCTGCGATGTGAAGAAGGAATCCCCTACCTAGAGGGCTACCAGGGCAGGCAACCGGGGATAGAAGTCTGAAGAAGCACCCTCGGGTTAGGGTTAGGCCGATGCACATGGGAGGCCCTACCGGCCCTTGCTGAGGGATCATCAAACTCCTGGTTCCCGCTTCAGGTGGGCGCTCCTTGGAGCTGTGTCCCAAGGGGTGCATGCAGATTTCACCTGTTCTACGGATTCAGCTCATTTCTAAAGGTCAAACGTTCCCATTGGGATCTATGGACATTGTGCGGTGCACCTCAGGTTTCCCGCATCTGCAGAGTTCATGGACCAGGCTACTGAGGACAGAAGCCTTAGCATGGGACAGGGGCTTTGCATCAGGATTACCGTGAAGGTTATTTCACAAGTGAATGCTGTTGGTAACACCTGGGTGAGTCAGTGGGTTAGGCCATTGCCTTCAGCTCAGGACATGATCCCAGAGTCCTGGGATGGAGCCCCACATCGGGCTGTCTCCTCAGCAGGGAGCCTTCTTTCCCTTCTCTGGGCGTGCAACACTGCCTACATCTTTTCGCTTCCTGCAAAGTGAAAAAGTAAAATCTTGAGGCAATAAATAAATAAATACATAAATAATAAATATATAAAAGAGAGGGCATGATTTCCTATTGGAATCTAGGTCATTTGTGCGGGGCAGCTCAGGGTTGCCCCATGGGGAGAGTTGGGAACCAGGCCTTTGAGGACAGAAGACTGAGCACATGACTTGGGCTTCGCATTATGCTAAGGCTGAAGGTCATTGCTATAGGGTATGCTTTCCAGAACACCTGTGTACCTCATTGGATGTGACCTCTTGCCTCGGCCCAGGTCAAGATCCCAGGGAAGAGGAATCTAGTTTGACACGGGGCCCTCCCCACTGCAGGGAGCCTTATTCCCCCTTCCTTCAGACAAAAACACAGCCTACTTGTGATCTCAGTCTGTCCAACAAATAAATAAAATCATTATAAATAAATAAATAAATATATTCAGGCATGTTTTATATAGTGATCAAGTGCAATTCTGCAGTGTGGCTCAGGGTTCTTCCATCGGGAGATTTTGGGAACCAGGCCTCTGAGGTTGGAAGGCTGAGCAGCCGACCACGGCTTCATGTGAGGTATAGGGTTAGGGTTAGGGTTAGGGTTAGGGTTAGGGTTATGTTTAGGTGAGGGTTAGAGTAAGGGTTAGGGTTATGTCTTAGGAACAAGGCATGTCGGAACTGGCCACACAATACTGGCACACCAAGGGCTGAGTTGAGGGTGGGATTCAGCAGAATCCTCAGGCGATGGAATTTTGGACGGGACAGGCCAAGAGGGTGGAATGCCCTCAGGGGAGCATGCTGGTTTCTATATATCTGAAGGTACTGGATAGCACAGAAGGAAAGGGTCAGTTTCTGCCTGAGAGGCTGAGTCCTTCCTACAGACTGACTTTCCCATCCACAGGAGGACCTGGGTTCAGTCCTCCGGTGTCCAGAGTCTGATCCCGTAACCTAGGCTTAGCCTTTGGCTCTGGGAGAATGGCTGACCTGATTTGTCAGGGCAGAATTAGGCTTTCCACGGGACTCAGTTGAGGACGTAGCCCTGGCGGACCATCCTATTCCCGGATTGTGGTGTGGGGGTCCTAGGAAGGTGTTGGTAGAATGATCGGACAGGCAGATTTCTCCCTCCCCGAGGGTCTTCCACAGGGCTAAACTTCCCATTTGCCTAGTGAGCGGCACCCAGAGGCCTGCGATGTGAAGAAGGAATCCCCTACCTAGAGGGCTACCAGGGCAGGCAACCGGGGATAGAAGTCTGAAGAAGCACCCTCGGGTTAGGGTTAGGCTGATGCACATGGGAGGCCCTACCGGCCCTTGCTGAGGGATCATCAAACTCCTGGTTCCCGCTTCAGGTGGGCACTCCTTGGAGCTGTGTCCCAAGGGGTGCATGCAGATTTCACCTGTTCTACGGATTCAGCTCATTTCTAAAGGTCAAACGTTCCCATTGGGATCTATGGACATTGTGCGGTGCACCTCAGGTTTCCCGCATCTGCAGAGTTCATGGACCAGGCTACTGAGGACAGAAGCCTGAGCATGGGACAGGGGCTTTGCATCAGGATTACCGTGAAGGTTATTTCACAAGTGAATGCTGTTGGTAACACCTGGGTGAGTCAGTGGGTTAGGCCATTGCCTTCAGCTCAGGACATGATCCCAGAGTCCTGGGATGGAGCCCCACATCGGGCTGTCTCCTCAGCAGGGAGCCTTCTTTCCCTTCTCTGGGCGTGCAACACTGCCTACATCTTTTCGCTTCCTGCAAAGTGAAAAAGTAAAATCTTGAGGCAATAAATAAATAAATACATAAATAATAAATATATAAAAGAGAGGGCATGATTTCCTATTGGAATCTAGGTCATTTGTGCGGGGCAGCTCAGGGTTCCCCCATGGGGAGAGTTTGGGAACCAGGCCTTTGAGGACAGAAGACTGAGCACATGACTTGGGCTTCGCATTATGCTAAGGCTGAAGGTCATTGCTATAGGGTATGCTTTCCAGAACACCTGTGTACCTCATTGGATGTGACCTCTTGCCTCGGCCCAGGTCAAGATCCCAGGGAAGAGGAATCTAGTTTGACACGGGGCCCTCCCCACTGCAGGGAGCCTTATTCCCCCTTCCTTCAGACAAAAACACAGCCTACTTGTGATCTCAGTCTGTCCAACAAATAAATAAAATCATTATAAATAAATAAATAAATATATTCAGGCATGTTTTATATAGTGATCAAGTGCAATTCTGCAGTGTGGCTCAGGGTTCTTCCATCGGGAGATTTTGGGAACCAGGCCTCTGAGGTTGGAAGGCTGAGCAGCCGACCACGGCTTCATGTGAGGTATAGGGTTAGGGTTAGGGTTAGGGTTAGGGTTAGGGTTATGTTTAGGTGAGGGTTAGAGTAAGGGTTAGGGTTATGTCTTAGGAACAAGGCATGTCGGAACTGGCCACACAATACTGGCACACCAAGGGCTGAGTTGAGGGTGGGACTCAGCAGAATCCTCAGGCGATGGAATTTTGGACGGGACAGGCCAAGAGGGTGGAATGCCCTCAGGGTAGCATGCTGGTTTCTATATATCTGAAGGTACTGGATAGCACAGAAGGAAAGGGTCAGTTTCTGCCTGAGAGGCTGAGTCCTTCCTACAGACTGACTTTCCCATCCACAGGAGGACCTGGGTTCAGTCCTCCGGTGTCCAGAGTCTGATCCCGTAACCTAGGCTTAGCCTTTGGCTCTGGGAGAATGGCTGACCTGATTTGTCAGGGCAGAATTAGGCTTTCCACGGGACTCAGTTGAGGACGTAGCCCTGGCTGACCATCCTATTCCCGGATTGTGGTGTGGGGGTCCTAGGAAGGTGTTGGTAGAATGATCGGACAGGCAGATTTCTCCCTCCCCGAGGGTCTTCCACAGGGCTAAACTTCCCATTTGCCTAGTGAGCGGCACCCAGAGGCCTGCGATGTGAAGAAGGAATCCCCTACCTAGAGGGCTACCAGGGCAGGCAACCGGGGATAGAAGTCTGAAGAAGCACCCTCGGGTTAGGGTTAGGCCGATGCACATGGGAGGCCCTACCGGCCCTTGCTGAGGGATCATCAAACTCCTGGTTCCCGCTTCAGGTGGGCGCTCCTTGGAGCTGTGTCCCAAGGGGTGCATGCAGATTTCACCTGTTCTACGGATTCAGCTCATTTCTAAAGGGCAAACGTTCCCATTGGGATCTATGGACATTGTGCGGTGCACCTCAGGGTTCCCGCATCTGCAGAGTTCATGGACCAGGCTACTGAGGACAGAAGCCTGAGCATGGGACAGGGGCTTTGCATCAGGATTACCGTGAAGGTTATTTCACAAGTGAATGCTGTTGGTAACACCTGGGTGAGTCAGTGGGTTAGGCCATTGCCTTCAGCTCAGGACATGATCCCAGAGTCCTGGGATGGAGCCCCACATCGGGCTGTCTCCTCAGCAGGGAGCCTTCTTTCCCTTCTCTGGGCGTGCAACACTGCCTACATCTTTTCGCTTCCTGCAAAGTGAAAAAGTAAAATCTTGAGGCAATAAATAAATAAATACATAAATAATAAATATATAAAAGAGAGGGCATGATTTCCTATTGGAATCTAGGTCATTTGTGCGGGGCAGCTCAGGGTTCCCCCATGGGGAGAGTTTGGGAACCAGGCCTTTGAGGACAGAAGACTGAGCACATGACTTGGGCTTCGCATTATGCTAAGGCTGAAGGTCATTGCTATAGGGTATGCTTTCCAGAACACCTGTGTACCTCATTGGATGTGACCTCTTGCCTCGGCCCAGGTCAAGATCCCAGGGAAGAGGAATCTAGTTTGACACGGGGCCCTCCCCACTGCAGGGAGCCTTATTCCCCCTTCCTTCAGACAAAAACACAGCCTACTTGTGATCTCAGTCTGTCCAACAAATAAATAAAATCATTATAAATAAATAAATAAATATATTCAGGCATGTTTTATATAGTGATCAAGTGCAATTCTGCAGTGTGGCTCAGGGTTCTTCCATCGGGAGATTTTGGGAACCAGGCCTCTGAGGTTGGAAGGCTGAGCAGCCGACCACGGCTTCATGTGAGGTATAGGGTTAGGGTTAGGGTTAGGGTTAGGGTTAGGGTTATGTTTAGGTGAGGGTTAGAGTAAGGGTTAGGGTTATGTCTTAGGAACAAGGCATGTCGGAACTGGCCACACAATACTGGCACACCAAGGGCTGAGTTGAGGGTGGGATTCAGCAGAATCCTCAGGCGATGGAATTTTGGACGGGACAGGCCAAGAGGGTGGAATGCCCTCAGGGGAGCATGCTGGTTTCTATATATCTGAAGGTACTGGATAGCACAGAAGGAAAGGGTCAGTTTCTGCCTGAGAGGCTGAGTCCTTCCTACAGACTGACTTTCCCATCCATAGGAGGACCTGGGTTCAGTCCTCCGGTGTCCAGAGTCTGATCCCGTAACCTAGGCTTAGCCTTTGGCTCTGGGAGAATGGCTGACCTGATTTGTCAGGGCAGAATTAGGCTTTCCACGGGACTCAGTTGAGGACGTAGCCCTGGCGGACCATCCTATTCCCGGATTGTGGTGTGGGGGTCCTAGGAAGGTGTTGGTAGAATGATCGGACAGGCAGATTTCTCCCTCCCCGAGGGTCTTCCACAGGGCTAAACTTCCCATTTGCCTAGTGAGCGGCACCCAGAGGCCTGCGATGTGAAGAAGGAATCCCCTACCTAGAGGGCTACCAGGGCAGGCAACCGGGGATAGAAGTCTGAAGAAGCACCCTCGGGTTAGGGTTAGGCTGATGCACATGGGAGGCCCTACCGGCCCTTGCTGAGGGATCATCAAACTCCTGGTTCCCGCTTCAGGTGGGCACTCCTTGGAGCTGTGTCCCAAGGGGTGCATGCAGATTTCACCTGTTCTTCGGATTCAGCTCATTTCTAAAGGTCAAACGTTCCCATTGGGATCTATGGACATTGTGCGGTGCACCTCAGGTTTCCCGCATCTGCAGAGTTCATGGACCAGGCTACTGAGGACAGAAGCCTGAGCATGGGACAGGGGCTTTGCATCAGGATTACCGTGAAGGTTATTTCACAAGTGAATGCTGTTGGTAACACCTGGGTGAGTCAGTGGGTTAGGCCATTGCCTTCAGCTCAGGACATGATCCCAGAGTCCTGGGATGGAGCCCCACATCGGGCTGTCTCCTCAGCAGGGAGCCTTCTTTCCCTTCTCTGGGCGTGCAACACTGCCTACATCTTTTCGCTTCCTGCAAAGTGAAAAAGTAAAATCTTGAGGCAATAAATAAATAAATACATAAATAATAAATATATAAAAGAGAGGGCATGATTTCCTATTGGAATCTAGGTCATTTGTGCGGGGCAGCTCAGGGTTCCCCCATGGGGAGAGTTTGGGAACCAGGCCTTTGAGGACAGAAGACTGAGCACATGACTGGGGCTTCGCATTATGCTAAGGCTGAAGGTCATTGCTATAGGGTATGCTTTCCAGAACACCTGTGTACCTCATTGGATGTGACCTCTTGCCTCGGCCCAGGTCAAGATCCCAGGGAAGAGGAATCTAGTTTGACACGGGGCCCTCCCCACTGCAGGGAGCCTTATTCCCCCTTCCTTCAGACAAAAACACAGCCTACTTGTGATCTCAGTCTGTCCAACAAATAAATAAAATCATTATAAATAAATAAATAAATATATTCAGGCATGTTTTATATAGTGATCAAGTGCAATTCTGCAGTGTGGCTCAGGGTTCTTCCATCGGGAGATTTTGGGAACCAGGCCTCTGAGGTTGGAAGACTGAACAGCCGACCACGGCTTCATGTGAGGTATAGGGTTAGGGTTAGGGTTAGGGTTAGGGTTAGGGTTATGTTTAGGTGAGGGTTAGAGTAAGGGTTAGGGTTATGTCTTAGGAACAAGGCATGTCGGAACTGGCCACACAATACTGGCACACCAAGGGCTGAGTTGAGGGTGGGACTCAGCAGAATCCTCAGGCGATGGAATTTTGGACGGGACAGGCCAAGAGGGTGGAATGCCCTCAGGGTAGCATGCTGGTTTCTATATATCTGAAGGTACTGGATAGCACAGAAGGAAAGGGTCAGTTTCTGCCTGAGAGGCTGAGTCCTTCCTACAGACTGACTTTCCCATCCACAGGAGGACCTGGGTTCAGTCCTCCGGTGTCCAGAGTCTGATCCCGTAACCTAGGCTTAGCCTTTGGCTCTGGGAGAATGGCTGACCTGATTTGTCAGGGCAGAATTAGGCTTTCCACGGGACTCAGTTGAGGACGTAGCCCTGGCGGACCATCCTATTCCCGGTTTGTGTTGTGGGGGTCCTAGGAAGGTGTTGGTAGAATGATTGGACAGGCAGATTTCTCCCGCCCCGAGGTCTTCCACAGGGCTAAATTTCCCATTATCATAGTGGGCGGCACCCAGAAGCCTGCGATGTGAAGAAGGAATCCCCTACCTAGAGAGCTACCAGGGCAGGCAACCGGGGATAGAAGTCTAAAGAAGCATCCTCGGGTTAGGGTTAGGCCGATGCACATGGGAGGCCCTACCGGCCCTTGCTGAGGGATCATCAAACTCCTGGTTCCCGCTTCAGGTGGGCACTCCTTGGAGCTGTGTCCCAAGGGGTGCATGCATATTTCACCTGTTCTACGGATTCAGCTCATTTCTAAAGGGCAAACGTTCCCATTGGGATCTATGGACATTGTGCGGTACACCTCAGGGTTCCCGCATCTGCAGAGTTCATGGACCAGGCTACTGAGGACAGAAGCCTGAGCATGGGACAGGGGCTTTGCATCAGGATTACCGAAAAGGTTATTTCACAAGTGAATGCTGTTGGTAACACCAGGGTGAGTCAGTGGGTTAGGCCATTGCCTTCAATCAGGACATGATCCCAGAGTCCTGGGATGGAGCCCCACATCGGGCTGTCTCCTCAGCAGGGAGCCTTCTTTCCCTTCTCTGGGCGTGCAACACTGCCTACATCTTTTCGCGCCCTGCAAAGTGAAAAAGTAAAATCTTGAGGCAATAAATAAATAAATACATAAATAGTAAATATATAAAAGAGAGGGCATGATTTCCTATTGGAATCTAGGTCATTTGTGCGGGGCAGCTCAGGGTTCCCCCATGGGGAGAGTTTGGGAACCAGGCCTTTGAGGACAGAAGACTGAGCACATGACTTGGGCTTCCCATTATGATAAGGCTGAAGGTCATTGCTATAGGGTATGCTTTCCAGAACACCTGTGTACCTCATTGGATGTGACCTCTTGCCTCGGCCCAGGTCAAGATCCCAGGGAAGAGGAATCTAGTTTGACACCGGGCCCTCCCCACTGCAGGGAGCCTTATTCCCCCTTCCTTCAGACAAAAACACAGCCTACTTGTGATCACAGTCTGTCCAACAAATAAATAAAATCATTATAAATAAATAAATAAATATATTCAGGCATGTTTTATATAGTGATCAAGTGCAATTCTGCAGTGTGGCTCAGGGTTCTTCCATCGGGAGATTTTGGGAACCAGGCCTCTGAGGTTGGAAGGCTGAGCAGCCGACCACGGCTTCATGTGAGGTATAGGGTTAGGGTTAGGGTTAGGGTTAGGGTTAGGGTTATGTTTAGGTGAGGGTTAGAGTAAGGGTTAGGGTTATGTTTTAGGAACAAGGCATGTCGGAACTGGCCACACAATACTGGCACACCAAGGGCTGAGTTGAGGGTGGGACTCAGAAGAATCCTCAGGCGATGGAATTTTGGACGGGACAGGCCAAGAGGGTGGAATGCCCTCAGGGGAGCATGCTGATTTCTATATATCTGAAGGTACTGGATAGCACAGAAGGAAAGGGTCAGTTTCTGCCTGAGAGGCTGAGTCCTTCCTACAGACTGACTTTCCCATCCACAGGAGGACCTGGGTTCAGTCCTCCGGTGTCCAGAGTCTGATCCCGTAACCTAGGCTTAGCCTTTGGCTCTGGGAGAATGGCTGACCTGATTCGTCAGGGCAGAATTAGGCTTTCCACGGGACTCAGTTGAGTACGTAGCCCTGGCGGACCATCCTATTCCCGGATTGTGGTGTGGGGGTCCTAGGAAGGTGTTGGTAGAATGATCGGGCAGGCAGATTTCTCCCTCCCCGAGGGTCTTCCACAGGGCTAAACTTCCCATTTGCCTAGTGGGCGGCACCCAGAGGCCTGCGATGTGAAGAAGGAATCCCCTACCTAGAGGGCTACCAGGGCAGGCAACCGGGGATAGAAGTCTGAAGAAGCACCCTCGGGTTAGGGTTAGGCCGATGCACATGGGAGGCCCTACCGGCCCTTGCTGAGGGATCATCAAACTCCTGGTTCCCGCTTCAGGTGGGCGCTCCTTGGAGCTGTGTCCCAAGGGGTGCATGCAGATTTCACCTGTTCTACGGATTCAGCTCATTTCTAAAGGGCAAACGTTCCCATTGGGATCTATGGACATTGTGCGGTGCACCTCAGGTTTCCCGCATCTGCAGAGTTCATGGACCAGGCTACTGAGGACAGAAGCCTGAGCATGGGACAGGGGCTTTGCATCAGGATTACCGTGAAGGTTATTTCACAAGTGAATGCTGTTGGTAACACCTGGGTGAGTCAGTGGGTTAGGCCATTGCCTTCAGCTCAGGACATGATCCCAGAGTCCTGGGATGGAGCCCCACATCGGGCTGTCTCCTCAGCAGGGAGCCTTCTTTCCCTTCTCTGGGCGTGCAACACTGCCTACATCTTTTCGCTTCCTGCAAAGTGAAAAAGTAAAATCTTGAGGCAATAAATAAATAAATACATAAATAATAAATATATAAAAGAGAGGGCATGATTTCCTATTGGAATCTAGGTCATTTGTGCGGGGCAGCTCAGGGTTCCCCCATGGGGAGAGTTTGGGAACCAGGCCTTTGAGGACAGAAGACTGAGCACATGACTTGGGCTTCGCATTATGCTAAGGCTGAAGGTCATTGCTATAGGGTATGCTTTCCAGAACACCTGTGTACCTCATTGGATGTGACCTCTTGCCTCGGCCCAGGTCAAGATCCCAGGGAAGAGGAATCTAGTTTGACACGGGGCCCTCCCCACTGCAGGGAGCCTTATTCCCCCTTCCTTCAGACAAAAACACAGCCTACTTGTGATCTCAGTCTGTCCAACAAATAAATAAAATCATTATAAATAAATAAATAAATATATTCAGGCATGTTTTATATAGTGATCAAGTGCAATTCTGCAGTGTGGCTCAGGGTTCTTCCATCGGGAGATTTTGGGAACCAGGCCTCTGAGGTTGGAAGGCTGAGCAGCCGACCACGGCTTCATGTGAGGTATAGGGTTAGGGTTAGGGTTAGGGTTAGGGTTAGGGTTATGTTTAGGTGAGGGTTAGAGTAAGGGTTAGGGTTATGTCTTAGGAACAAGGCATGTCGGAACTGGCCACACAATACTGGCACACCAAGGGCTGAGTTGAGGGTGGGACTCAGCAGAATCCTCAGGCGATGGAATTTTGGACGGGACAGGCCAAGAGGGTGGAATGCCCTCAGGGTAGCATGCTGGTTTCTATATATCTGAAGGTACTGGATAGCACAGAAGGAAAGGGTCAGTTTCTGCCTGAGAGGCTGAGTCCTTCCTACAGACTGACTTTCCCATCCACAGGAGGACCTGGGTTCAGTCCTCCGGTGTCCAGAGTCTGATTCCGTAACCTAGGCTTAGCCTTTGGCTCTGGGAGAATGGCTGACCTGATTTGTCAGGGCAGAATTAGGCTTTCCACGGGACTCAGTTGAGTACGTAGCCCTGGCGGACCATCCTATTCCCGGATTGTGGTGTGGGGGTCCTAGGAAGGTGTTGGTAGAATGATCGGACAGGCAGATTTCTCCCTCCCCGAGGGTCTTCCACAGGGCTAAACTTCCCATTTGCCTAGTGAGCGGCACCCAGAGGCCTGCGATGTGAAGAAGGAATCCCCTACCTAGAGGGCTACCAGGGCAGGCAACCGGGGATAGAAGTCTAAAGAAGCATCCTCGGGTTAGGGTTAGGCCGATGCACATGGGAGGCCCTACCGGCCCTTGCTGAGGGATCATCAAACTCCTGGTTCCCGCTTCAGGTGGGCACTCCTTGGAGCTGTGTCCCAAGGGGTGCATGCAGATTTCACCTGTTCTACGGATTCAGCTCATTTCTAAAGGGCAAACGTTCCCATTGGGATCTATGGACATTGTGCGGTACACCTCAGGGTTCCCGCATCTGCAGAGTTCATGGACCAGGCTACTGAGGACAGAAGCCTGAGCATGGGACAGGGGCTTTGCATCAGGATTACCGTGAAGGTTATTTCACAAGTGAATGCTGTTGGTAACACCTGGGTGAGTCAGTGGGTTAGGCCATTGCCTTCAGCTCAGGACATGATCCCAGAGTCCTGGGATGGAGCCCCACATCGGGCTGTCTCCTCAGCAGGGAGCCTTCTTTCCCTTCTCTGGGCATGCAACACTGCCTACATCTTTTCGCTTCCTGCAAAGTGAAAAAGTAAAATCTTGAGGCAATAAATAAATAAATACATAAATAATAAATATATAAAAGAGAGGGCATGATTTCCTATTGGAATCTAGGTCATTTGTGCGGGGCAGCTCAGGGTTCCCCCATGGGGAGAGTTTGGGAACCAGGCCTTTGAGGACAGAAGACTGAGCACATGACTTGGGCTTCGCATTATGCTAAGGCTGAAGGTCATTGCTATAGGGTATGCTTTCCAGAACACCTGTGTACCTCATTGGATGTGACCTCTTGCCTCGGCCCAGGTCAAGATCCCAGGGAAGAGGAATCTAGTTTGACACGGGGCCCTCCCCACTGCAGGGAGCCTTATTCCCCCTTCCTTCAGACAAAAACACAGCCTACTTGTGATCTCAGTCTGTCCAACAAATAAATAAAATCATTATAAATAAATAAATAAATATATTCAGGCATGTTTTATATAGTGATCAAGTGCAATTCTGCAGTGTGGCTCAGGGTTCTTCCATCGGGAGATTTTGGGAACCAGGCCTCTGAGGTTGGAAGGCTGAGCAGCCGACCACGGCTTCATGTGAGGTATAGGGTTAGGGTTAGGGTTAGGGTTAGGGTTAGGGTTAGGGTTATGTTTAGGTGAGGGTTAGAGTAAGGGTTAGGGTTATGTCTTAGGAACAAGGCATGTCGG
This sequence comes from Mustela nivalis, assembly GCF_964662115.1. Lineage (NCBI taxonomy): Eukaryota > Metazoa > Chordata > Mammalia > Carnivora > Mustelidae > Mustela > Mustela nivalis. The sequence goes on from NW_028135076.1 coordinate 91,963, forward strand.
AACTGGCCACACAATACTGGCACACCAAGGGCTGAGTTGAGGGTGGGACTCAGCAGAATCCTCAGGCGATGGAATTTTGGACGGGACAGGCCAAGAGGGTGGAATGCCCTCAGGGGAGCATGCTGGTTTCTATATATCTGAAGGTACTGGATAGCACAGAAGGAAAGGGTCAGTTTCTGCCTGAGAGGCTGAGTCCTTCCTACAAACTGACTTTCCCATCAACAGGAGGACCTGGGTTCAGTCCTCCGGTGTCCAGAGTCTGATTCCGTAACCTAGGCTTAGCCTTTGGCTCTGGGAGAATGGCTGACCTGATTTGTCAGGGCAGAATTAGGCTTTCCACGGGACTCAGTTGAGTACGTAGCCCTGGCGGACCATCCTATTCCCGGATTGTGGTGTGGGGGTCCTAGGAAGGTGTTGGTAGAATGATCGGACAGGCAGATTTCTCCCTCCCCGAGGGTCTTCCACAGGGCTAAACTTCCCATTTGCCTAGTGAGCGGCACCCAGAGGCCTGCGATGTGAAGAAGGAATCCCCTACCTAGAGGGCTACCAGGGCAGGCAACCGGGGATAGAAGTCTAAAGAAGCATCCTCGGGTTAGGCTTAGGCCGATGCACATGGGAGGCCCTACCGGCCCTTGCTGAGGGATCATCAAACTCCTGGTTCCCGCTTCAGGTGGGCACTCCTTGGAGCTGTGTCCCAAGGGGTGCATGCATATTTCACCTGTTCTACGGATTCAGCTCATTTCTAAAGGGCAAACGTTCCCATTGGGATCTATGGACATTGTGCGGTACACCTCAGGGTTCCCGCATCTGCAGAGTTCATGGACCAGGCTACTGAGGACAGAAGCCTGAGCATGGGACAGGGGCTTTGCATCAGGATTACCATGAAGGTTATTTCACAAGTGAATGCTGTTTGTAACACCTGGGTGAGTCAGTGGGTTAGGCCACTGCCTTCAGCTCAGGACATGATCCCAGAGTCCTGGGATGGAGCCCCACATCGGGCTGTCTCCTCAGCAGGGAGCCTTCTTTCCCTTCTCTGGGCGTGCAACACTGCCTACATCTTTTCGCGCCCTGCAAAGTGAAAAAGTAAAATCTTGAGGCAATAAATAAATAAATACATAAATAGTAAATATATAAAAGAGAGGGCATGATTTCCTATTGGAATCTTGGTCATTTGTGCGGGGCAGCTCAGGGTTCCCCCATGGGGAGAGTTTGGGAACCAGGCCTTTTAGGACAGAAGACTGAGCACATGACTTGGGCTTCGCATTATGATAAGGCTGAAGGTCATTGCTATAGGGTATGCTTTCCAGAACACCTGTGTACCTCATTGTATGTGACCTCTTGCCTCGGCCCAGGTCAAGATCCCAGGGAAGAGGAATCTAGTTTGACACGGGGCCCTCCCCACTGCAGGGAGCCTTATTCCCCCTTCCTTCAGACAAAAACACAGCCTACTTGTGATCACAGTCTGTCCAACAAATAAATAAAATCATTATAAATAAATAAATAAATATATTCAGGCATGTTTTATATAGTGATCAAGTGCAATTCTGCAGTGTGGCTCAGGGTTCTTCCATCGGGAGATTTTGGGAACCAGGCCTCTGAGGTTGGAAGGCTGAGCAGCCGACCACGGCTTCATGTGAGGTATAGGGTTAGGGTTAGGGTTAGGGTTAGGGTTAGGGTTATGTTTAGGTGAGGGTTAGAGTAAGGGTTAGGGTTATGTTTTAGGAACAAGGCATGTCGGAACTGGCCACACAATACTGGCACACCAAGGGCTGAGTTGATGGTGGGACTCAGAAGAATCCTCAGGCGATGGAATTTTGGACGGGACAGGCCAAGAGGGTGGAATGCCCTCAGGGGAGCATGATGGTTTCTATATATCTGAAGGTACTGGATAGCACAGAAGGAAAGGGTCAGTTTCTGCCTGAGAGGCTGAGTCCTTCCTACAGACTGACTTTCCCATCCACAGGAGGACCTGGGTTCAGTCCTCCGGTGTCCAGAGTCTGATCACGTAACCTAGGCTTAGCCTTTGGCTCTGGGAGAATGGCTGACCTGATTCGTCAGGGCAGAATTAGGCTTTCCACGGGACTCAGTTGAGTACGTAGCCCTGGCGGACCATCCTATTCCCGGATTGTGGTGTGGGGGTCCTAGGAAGGTGTTGGTAGAATGATCGGGCAGGCAGATTTCTCCCTCCCCGAGGGTCTTCCACAGGGCTAAACTTCCCATTTGCCTAGTGGGCGGCACCCAGAGGCCTGCGATGTGAAGAAGGAATCCCCTACCTAGAGGGCTACCAGGGCAGGCAACCGGGGATAGAATCTGAAGAAGCACCCTCGGGTTAGGGTTAGGCCGATGCACATGGGAGGCCCTACCGGCCCTTGCTGAGGGATCATCAAACTCCTGGTTCCCGCTTCAGGTGGGCGCTCCTTGGAGCTGTGTCCCAAGGGGTGCATGCAGATTTCACCTGTTCTACGGATTCAGCTCATTTCTAAAGGGCAAACGTTCCCATTGGGATCTATGGACATTGTGCGGTGCACCTCAGGTTTCCCGCATCTGCAGAGTTCATGGACCAGGCTACTGAGGACAGAAGCCTGAGCATGGGACAGGGGCTTTGCATCAGGATTACCGTGAAGGTTATTTCACAAGTGAATGCTGTTGGTAACACCTGGGTGAGTCAGTGGGTTAGGCCATTGCCTTCAGCTCAGGACATGATCCCAGAGTCCTGGGATGGAGCCCCACATCGGGCTGTCTCCTCAGCAGGGAGCCTTCTTTCCCTTCTCTGGGCGTGCAACACTGCCTACATCTTTTCGCTTCCTGCAAAGTGAAAAAGTAAAATCTTGAGGCAATAAATAAATAAATACATAAATAATAAATATATAAAAGAGAGGGCATGATTTCCTATTGGAATCTAGGTCATTTGTGCGGGGCAGCTCAGGGTTCCCCCATGGGGAGAGTTTGGGAACCAGGCCTTTGAGGACATAAGACTGAGCACATGACTTGGGCTTCGCATTATGCTAAGGCTGAAGGTCATTGCTATAGGGTATGCTTTCCAGAACACCTGTGTACCTCATTGGATGTGACCTCTTGCCTCGGCCCAGGTCAAGATCCCAGGGAAGAGGAATCTAGTTTGACACGGGGCCCTCCCCACTGCAGGGAGCCTTATTCCCCCTTCCTTCAGACAAAAACACAGCCTACTTGTGATCTCAGTCTGTCCAACAAATAAATAAAATCATTATAAATAAATAAATAAATATATTCAGGCATGTTTTATATAGTGATCAAGTGCAATTCTGCAGTGTGGCTCAGGGTTCTTCCATCGGGAGATTTTGGGAACCAGGCCTCTGAGGTTGGAAGGCTGAGCAGCCGACCACGGCTTCATGTGAGGTATAGGGTTAGGGTTAGGGTTAGGGTTAGGGTTAGGGTTATGTTTAGGTGAGGGTTAGAGTAAGGGTTAGGGTTATGTCTTAGGAACAAGGCATGTCGGAACTGGCCACACAATACTGGCACACCAAGGGCTGAGTTGAGGGTGGGACTCAGAAGAATCCTCAGGCGATGGAATTTTGGACGGGACGGGCCAAGAGGGTGGAATGCCCTCAGGGGAGCATGCTGGTTTCTATATATCTGAAGGTACTGAATAGCACAGAAGGAAAGGGTAAGTTTCTGCCTGAGAGGCTGAGTCCTTCCTACAGACTGACTTTCCCATCCACAGGAGGACCTGGGTTCAGTCCTCCGGTGTCCAGAGTCTGATCCCGTAACCTAGGCTTAGCCTTTGGCTCTGGGAGAATGGCTGACCTGAATTGTCAGGGCAGAATTAGGCTTTCCACGGGACTCAGTTGAGTACGTAGCCCTGGCGGACCATCCTATTCCCGGATTGTGGTGTGGGGGTCCTAGGAAGGTGTTGGTAGAATGATCGGACAGGCAGATTTCTCCCTCCCCGAGGGTCTTCCACAGGGCTAAACTTCCCATTTGCCTAGTGAGCGGCACCCAGAGGCCTGCGATGTGAAGAAGGAATCCCCTACCTAGAGGGCTACCAGGGCAGGCAACCGGGGATAGAAGTCTGAAGAATCACCCTCGGGTTAGGGTTAGGCTGATGCACATGGGAGGCCCTACCGGCCCATGCTGAGGGATCATCAAACTCCTGGTTCCCGCTTCAGGTGGGCGCTCCTTGGAGCTGTGTCCCAAGGGGTGCATGCAGATTTCACCTGTTCTACGGTTTCAGCTCATTTCTAAAGGTCAAACGTTCCCATTGGGATCTATGGACATTATGCGGTGCACCTCAGGTTTCCCGCATCTGCAGAGTTCATGGACCAGGCTACTGAGGACAGAAGCCTGAGCATGGGACAGGGGCTTTGCATCAGGATTATCGTGAAGGTTATTTCACAAGTGAATGCTGTTGGTAACACCTGGGTGAGTCAGTGGGTTAGGCCATTGCCTTCAGCTCAGGACATGATCCCAGAGTCCTGGGATGGAGCCCCACATCGGGCTGCCTTCTCAGCAGGGAGCCTTCTTTCCCTTCTCTGGGCGTGCAACACTGCCTACATCTTTTCGCTTCCTGCAAAGTGAAAAAGTAAAATCTTGAGGCAATAAATAAATAAATACATAAATAATAAATATATAAAAGAGAGGGCATGATTTCCTATTGGAATCTAGGTCATTTGTGCGGGGCAGCTCAGGGTTCCCCCATGGGGAGAGTTTGGGAACCAGGCCATTGAGGACAGAAGACTGAGCACATGACTTGGGCTTCGCATTATGCTAAGGCTGAAGGTCATTGCTATAGGGTATGCTTTCCAGAACACCTGTGTACCTCCTTGGATGTGACCTCTTGCCTCGGCCCAGGTCAAGATCCCAGGGAAGAGGAATCTAGTTTGACACGGGGCCCTCCCCACTGCAGGGAGCCTTATTCCCCCTTCCTTCAGACAAAAACACAGCCTACTTGTGATCTCAGTCTGTCCAACAAATAAATAAAATCATTACAAATAAATAAATAAATATATTCAGGCATGTTTTATATAGTGATCAAGTGCAATTCTGCAGTGTGGCTCAGGGTTCTTCCATCGGGAGATTTTGGGAACCAGGCCTCTGAGGTTGGAAGGCTGAGCAGCCGACCACGGCTTCATCTGAGGTATAGGGTTAGGGTTAGGGTTAGGGTTAGGGTTAGGGTTAGGGTTAGGGTTAGGGTTAGGGTTATGTTTAGGTGAGGGTTAGAGTAAGGGTTAGGGTTATGTCTTAGGAACAAGGCATGTCGGAACTGGCCACACAATACTGGCACACCAAGGGCTGAGTTGAGGGTGGGACTCAGCAGAATCCTCAGGCGATGGAATTTTGGACGGGACAGGCCAAGAGGGTGGAATGCCCTCAGGGGAGCATGCTGGTTTCTATATATCTGAAGGTACTGGATAGCACAGAAGGAAAGGGTCAGTTTCTGCCTGAGAGGCTGAGTCCTTCATACAGACTGACTTTCCCATCCACAGGAGGACCTGGGTTCAGTCCTCCGGTGTCCAGAGTCTGATCACGTAACCTAGGCTTAGCCTTTGGCTCTGGGTGAATGGCTGTCCTGATTCGTCAGGGCAGAATTAGGCTTTCCACGGGACTCAGTTAAGGACGTAGCCCTGGCGGACCATCCTATTCCCGGATTGTGGTGTGGGGGTCCTAGGAAGGTGTTGGTAGAATGATCGGACAGGCAGATTTCTCCCTCCCCGAGGATCTTCCACAGGGCTAAACTTCCCATTTGCCTAGTGGGCGGCACCCAGAGGCCTGCGATGTGAAGAAGGAATCCCCTACCTAGAGGGCTACCAGGGCAGGCAACCGGGGATAGAAGTCTGAAGAAGCACCCTCGGGTTAGGGTTAGGCCGATGCACATGGGAGGCCCTACTGGCCCTTGCTGAGGGATCATCAAACTCCTGGTTCCCGCTTCAGGTGGGCCCTCCTTGGAGCTGTGTCCCAAGGGGTGCATGCAGATTTCACCTGTTCTACGGATTCAGCTCATTTCTAAAGGGCAAACGTTCCCATTGGGATCTATGGACATTGTGCGGTGCACCTCAGGTTTCCCGCATCTGCAGAGTTCATGGACCAGGCTACTGAGGACAGAAGCCTGAGCATGGGACAGGGGCTTTGCATCAGGATTACCGTGAAGGTTATTTCACAAGTGAATGCTGTTGGTAACACCTGGGTGAGTCAGTGGGTTAGGCCATTGCCTTCAGCTCAGGACATGATCCCAGAGTCCTGGGATGGAGCCCCACATCGGGCTGTCTCCTCAGCAGGGAGCCTTCTTTCCCTTCTCTGGGCGTGCAACACTGCCTACATCTTTTCGCTTCCTGCAAAGTGAAAAAGTAAAATCTTGAGGCAATAAATAAATAAATACATAAATAATAAATATATAAAAGAGAGGGCATGATTTCCAATTGGAATCTAGGTCATTTGTGCGGGGCAGCTCAGGGTTCCCCCATGGGGAGTGTTTGGGAACCAGGCCTTTGAGGACAGAAGACTGAGCACATGACTTGGGCTTCGCATTATGCTAAGGCTGAAGGTCATTGCTATAGGGTATGCTTTCCAGAACACCTGTGTACCTCATTGGATGTGACCTCTTGCCTCGGCCCAGGTCAAGATCCCAGGGAAGAGGAATCTAGTTTGACACGGGGCCCTCCCCACTGCAGGGAGCATTATTCCCCCTTCCTTCAGACAAAAACACAGCCTACTTGTGATCTCAGTCTGTCCAACAAATAAATAAAATCATTATAAATAAATAAATAAATATATTCAGGCATGTTTTATATAGTGATCAAGTGCAATTCTGCAGTGTGGCTCAGGGTTCTTCCATCGGGAGATTTTGGGAACCAGGCCTCTGAGGTTGGAAAGCTGAGCAGCCGAGCACGGCTTCATGTGAGGTATAGGGTTAGGGTTAGGGTTAGGGTTAGGGTTAGGGTTAGGGTTATGTTTAGGTGAGGGTTAGAGTAAGGGTTAGGGTTATATCTTAGGAACAAGGCATGTCGGAACTGGCCACACAATACTGGCACACCAAGGGCTGAGTTGAGGGTGGGACTCAGCAGAATCCTCAGGCGATGGAATTTTGGACGGGACAGGCCAAGAGGGTGGAATGCCCTCAGGGGAGCATGCTGGTTTCTATATATCTGAAGGTACTGGATAGCACAGAAGGAAAGGGTCAGTTTCTGCCTGAGAGGCTGAGTCCTTCCTACAGACTGACTTTCCCATCCACAGGAGGACCTGGGTTCAGTCCTCCGGTGTCCAGAGTCTGATCTCGTAACCTAGGCTTAGCCTTTGGCTCTGGGTGAATGGCTGTCCTGATTCGTCAGGGCAGAATTAGGCTTTCCACGGGACTCAGTTAAGGACGTAGCCCTGGCGGACCATCCTATTCCCGGATTGTGGTGTGGGGGTCCTAGGAAGGTGTTGGTAGAATGATCGGACAGGCAGATTTCTCCCTCCCCGAGGGTCTTCCACAGGGCTAAACTTCCCATTTGCCTAGTGGGCGGCACCCAGAGGCCTGCGATGTGAAGAAGGAATCCCCTACCTAGAGGGCTACCAGGGCAGGCAACCGGGGATAGAAGTCTGAAGAAGCACCCTCGGGTTAGGGTTAGGCCGATGCACATGGGAGGCCCTACTGGCCCTTGCTGAGGGATCATCAAACTCCTGGTTTCCGCTTCAGGTGGGCGCTCCTTGGAGCTGTGTCCCAAGGGGTGCATGCAGATTTCACCTGTTCTATGGATTCAGCTCATTTCTAAAGGGAAAACGTTCCCATTGGGATCTATGGACATTGTGCGGTGCACCTCAGGGTTCCCGCATCTGCAGAGTTCATGGACCAGGCTACTGAGGACAGAAGCCTGAGCATGGGACAGGGGCTTTGCATCAGGATTACCGTGAAGGTTATTTCACAAGTGAATGCTGTTGGTAACACCTGGGTGAGTCAGTGGGTTAGGCCATTGCCTTCAGCTCAGGACATGATCCCAGAGTCCTGGGATGGAGCCCCACATCGGGCTGCCTTCTCAGCAGGGAGCCTTCTTTCCCTTCTCTGGGCGTGCAACACTGCCTACATCTTTTCGCTTCCTGCAAAGTGAAAAAGTAAAATCTTGAGGCAATAAATAAATAAATACATTAATAATAAATATATAAAAGAGAGGGCATGATTTCCTATTGGAATCTAGGTCATTTGTGCGGGGCAGCTCAGGGTTCCCCCATGGGGAGAGTTTGGGAACCAGGCCTTTGAGGACAGAAGACTGAGCACATGACTTGGGCTTCGCATTATGCTAAGGCTGAAGGTCATTGCTATAGGGTATGCTTTCCAGAACACCTGTGTACCTCATTGGATGTGACCTCTTGCCTCGGCCCAGGTCAAGATCCCAGGGAAGAGGAATCTAGTTTGACACGGGGCCCTCCCCACTGCAGGGAGCCTTATTCCCCCTTCCTTCAGACAAAAACACAGCCTACTTGTGATCTCAGTCTGTCCAACAAATAAATAAAATCATTATAAATAAATAAATAAATATATGCAGGCATGTTTTATATAGTGATCAAGTGCAATTCTGCAGTGTGGCTCAGGGTTCTTCCATCGGGAGATTTTGGGAACCAGGCCTCTGAGGTTGGAAGGCTGAGCAGCCGACCACGGCTTCATGTGAGGTATAGGGTTAGGGTTAGGGTTAGGGTTAGGGTTAGGGTTATGTTTAGGTGAGGGTTAGAGTAAGGGTTAGGGTTATGTTTTAGGAACAAGGCATGTCGGAACTGGCCACACAATACTGGCACACCAAGGGCTGAGTTGAGGGTGGGACTCAGCAGAATCCTCAGGCGATGGAATTTTGGACGGGACAGGCCAAGAGGTTGGAATGCTCTCAGGGGAGCATGCTGGTTTCTATATATCTGAAGGTACTGGATAGCACAGAAGGAAAGGGTCAGTTTCTGCCTGAGAGGCTGAGTCCTTCCTACAGACTGACTTTCCCATCCACAGGAGGACCTGGGTTCACTCCTCCGGTGTCCAGAGTCTGATCCCGTAACCTAGGCTTAGCATTTGGCTCTGGGTGAATGGCTGACCTGATTTGTCAGGGCAGAATTAGGCTTTCCACGGGACATAGTTGAGGACGTAGCCCTGGCGGACCATCCTATTCCCGGTTTGTGTTGTGGGGGTCCTAGGAAGGTGTTGGTAGAATGATCGGACAGGGAGATTTTTCCCTCCCCGAGGGTCTTCCAAAGGGCTAAATTTCCCATTATCATAGTGGGCGGGACCCAGAAGCCTGCGATGTGAAGAAGGAATCCCCTACCTAGAGGGCTACCAGGGCAGGCAACCGGGGATAGAAGCCTGAAGAAGCACCCTCGGGTTAGGGTTAGGCCGATGCACATGGGAGGCCCTACCGGCCCTTGCTGAGGGATCATCAAACTCCTGGTTCCCGCTTCAGGTGGGCGCTCCTTGGAGCTGTGTCCCAAGGGGTGCATGCAGATTTCACCTGTTCTACGGATTCAGCTCATTTCTAAAGGGAAAACGTTCCCATTGGGATCTATGGACTTTGTGTGGTACACCTCAGGGTTCCCGCATCTGCAGAGTTCATGGACCAGGCTACTGAGGACAGAAGCCTTAGCATGGGACAGGGGCTTTGCATCAGGATTACCGTGAAGGTTATTTCACAAGTGAATGCTGTTGGTAACACCTGGGTGAGTCAGTGGGTTAGGCCACTGCCTTCAGCTCAGGACATGATCCCAGAGTCCTGGGATGGAGCCCCACATCGGGCTGTCTCCTCATCAGGGAGCCTTCTTTCCCTTCTCTGGGCGTGCAACACTGCCTACATCTTTTCGCTCCCTGCAAAGTGAAAAAGTAAAATCTTGAGGCAATAAATAAATAAATACATAAATAATAAATATATAAAAGAGAGGGCATGATTTCCTATTGGAATCTAGGTCATTTGTGCGGGGCAGCTCAGGGTTCCCCCATGGGGAGAGTTTGGGAACCAGGCCTTTGAGGACAGAAGACTGAGCACATGACTTGGGCTTCGCATTATGCTAAGGCTGAAGGTCATTGCTATAGGGTATGCTTTCCAGAACACCTGTGTACCTCATTGGATGTGACCTCTTGCCTCGGCCCAGGTCAAGATCCCAGGGAAGAGGAATCTAGTTTGACACGGGGCCCTCCCCACTGCAGGGAGCCTTATTCCCCCTTCCTTCAGACAAAAACACAGCCTACTTGTGATCTCAGTCTGTCCAACAAATAAATAAAATCATTATAAATAAATAAATAAATATATTCAGGCATGTTTTATATAGTGATCAAGTGCAATTCTGCAGTGTGGCTCAGGGTTCTTCCATCGGGAGATTTTGGGAACCAGGCCTCTGAGGTTGGAAGGCTGAGCAGCCGACCACGGCTTCATCTGAGGTATAGGGTTAGGGTTAGGGTTAGGGTTAGGGTTAGGGTTAGGGTTATGTTTAGGTGAGGGTTAGAGTAAGGGTTAGTGTTATGTTTTAGGAACAAGGCATGTCGGAACTGGCCACACAATACTGGCACACCAAGGGCTGAGTTGAGGGTGGGACTCAGCAGAATCCTCAGGCGATGGAATTTAGGACGGGACAGGCCAAGAGGTTGGAATGCTCTCAGGGGAGCATGCTGGTTTCTATATATCTGAAGGTACTGGATAGCACAGAAGGAAAGGGTCAGTTTCTGCCTGAGAGGCTGAGTCCTTCCTACAGACTGACTTTCCCATCCACAGGAGGACCTGGGTTCAGTCCTCCGGTGTCCAGAGTCTGATCCCGTAACCTAGGCTTAGCATTTGGCTCTGGGTGAATGGCTGACCTGATTTGTCAGGGCAGAATTAGGCTTTCCACGGGACACAGTTGAGGACGTAGCCCTGGCGGACCATCCTATTCCCGGATTGTGGTTTGGGGGTCATAGAAAGTTGTTGGTAGAATGATCGGACAGGCAGATTTTTCCCTCCCCGAGGGTCTTCCACAGGGCTAAATTTCCCATTATCATAGTGGGCGGCACCCAGAAGCCTGCGATGTGAAGAAGGAATCCCCTACCTAGAGGGCTACCAGGGCAGGCAACCGGGGATAGAAGTCTGAAGAAGCACCCTCGGGTTAGGGTTAGGCCGATGCACATGGGAGGCCCTACCGGCCCTTGCTGAGGGATCATCAAACTCCTGGTTCCCGCTTCAGGTGGGCGCTCCTTGGAGCTGTGTCCCAAGGGGTGCATGCAGATTTCACCTGTTCTACGGATTCAGCTCATTTCTAAAGGGCAAAAGTTCCCATTGGGATCTATGGACTTTGTGTGGTACACCTCAGGGTTCCCGCATCTGCAGAGTTCATGGACCAGGTACTGAGGACAGAAGCCTGAGCATGGGACAGGGGCTTTGCATCAGGATTACCGTGAAGGTTATTTCACAAGTGAATGCTGTTGGTAACACCTGGGTGAGTCAGTGGGTTAGGCCACTGCCTTCAGCTCAGGACACGATCCCAGAGTCCTGGGATGGAGCCCCACATCGGGCTGTCTCCTCAGCAGGGAGCCTTCTTTCCCTTCTCTGGGCGTGCAACACTGCCTACATCTTTTCGCTCCCTGCAAAGTGAAAAAGTAAAATCTTGAGGCAATAAATAAATAAATACATAAATAATAAATATATAAAAGAGAGGGCATGATTTCCTATTGGAATCTAGGTTATTTGTGCGGGGTAGCTCAGGGTTCCCCCATGGGGAGAGTTTGGGAACCAGGCCTTTGAGGACAGAAGACTGAGCACATGACTTGGGCTTCGCATTATGCTAAGGCTGAAGGTCATTGCTATAGGGTATGCTTTCCAGAACACCTGTGTACCTCATTGGATGTGACCTCTTGCCTCGGCCCAGGTCAAGATCCCAGGGAAGAGGAATCTAGTTTGACACGGGGCCCTCCCCACTGCAGGGAGCCTTATTCCCCCTTTCTTCAGACAAAAACACAGCCTACTTGTGATCTCAGTCCGTCCAACAAATAAATAAAATCATTATAAATAAATAAATAAATATATTCAGGCATGTTTTATATAGTGATCAAGTGCAATTCTGCAGTGTGGCTCAGGGTTCTTCCATCGGGAGATTTTGGGAACCAGGCCTCTGAGGTTGGAAGGCTGAGCAGACGACCACGGCTTCATGTGAGGTATAGGGTTAGGGTTAGGGTTAGTGTTAGGGTTAGGGTTATGTTTAGGTGAGGGTTAGAGTAAGGGTTAGGGTTATATCTTAGGAACAAGGCATGTCGGAACTGGCCACACAATACTGGCACACCAAGGGCTGAGTTGAGGGTGGGACTCAGCAGAACCTCAGGCGATGGAATTTTGGACGGGACAGGCCAAGAGGGTGGAATGCCCTCAGGGGAGCATGCTGTTTTCTATATATCTGAAGGTACTGGATAGCACAGAAGGAAAGGGTCAGTTTCTGCCTGAGAGGCTGAGTCCTTCCTACAGATTGACTTTCCCATCCACAGGAAGACCTGAATTCAGTCCTCCGGTGTCCAGAGTCTGATAACATAACCTAGGCTTCGCCTTTGGCTCTGGGTGAATGGCTGACCTGATTTGTCAGGGCAGAATTAGGCTTTCCACGGGACTCAGTTGAGGACGTAGCAGTGGCGGACCATCCTATTCCCGGATTGTGGTGTGGGGGTCCTAGGAAGGTGTTGGTAGAATGATCGGACAGGCAGATTTCTCCCTCCCCGAGGGTCTTCCACAGGGCTAAACTTCCCATTTGCCTAGTGGGCGGCACCCAGAGGCCTGCGATATGAAGAAGGAATCCCCTACCTAGAGGGCTACCAGGGCAGGCAACCGGGGATAGAAGTCTGAAGAAGCACCCTCGGGTTAGGGTTAGGCCGATGCACATGGGAGGCCCTACCGGCCCATGCTGAGGGATCATCAAACTCCTGGTTCCCGCTTCAGGTGGGCGCTCCTTGGAGCTGTGTCCCAAGGGGTGCATGCAGATTTCACCTGTTCTACGGATTCAGCTCATTTCTAAAGGGTAAACGTTCCCATTGGGATCTATGGACATTGTGCGGTACACCTCAGGGTTCCCGCATCTGCAGAGTTCATGGACCAGGCTACTGAGGACAGAAGCCTGAGCATGGGACAGGGGCTTTGCATCAGGATTACCGTGAAGGTTATTTCACAAGTGAATGCTGTTGGTAACACCTGGGTGAGTCAGTGGGTTAGGCCACTGCCTTCAGCTCAGGACATGATCCCAGAGTCCTGGGATGGAGCCCCACATCGGGCTGTCTCCTCATCAGGGAGCCTTCTTTCCCTTCTCTGGGCGTGCAACACTGCCTACATCTTTTCGCTCCCTGCAAAGTGAAAAAGTAAAATCTTGAGGCAATAAATAAATAAATACATAAATAATAAATATATAAAAGAGAGGGCATGATTTCCTATTGGAATCTAGGTTATTTGTGCGGGGCAGCTCAGGGTTCCCCCATGGGGAGAGTTTGGGAACCAGGCCTTTGAGGACAGAAGACTGAGCACATGACTTGGGCTTCGCATTATGCTAAGGCTGAAGGTCATTGCTATAGGGTATGCTTTCCAGAACACCTGTGTACCTCATTGGATGTGACCTCTTGCCTCGGCCCAGGTCAAGATCCCAGGGAAGAGGAATCTAGTTTGACACGGGGCCCTCCCCACTGCAGGGAGCCTTATTCCCCCTTTCTTCAGACAAAAACACAGCCTACTTGTGATCTCAGTCCGTCCAACAAATAAATAAAATCATTATAAATAAATAAATAAATATATTCAGGCATGTTTTATATAGTGATCAAGTGCAATTCTGCAGTGTGGCTCAGGGTTCTTCCATCGGGAGATTTTGGGAACCAGGCCTCTGAGGTTGGAAGGCTGAGCAGACGACCACGGCTTCATGTGAGGTATAGGGTTAGGGTTAGGGTTAGTGTTAGGGTTAGGGTTATGTTTAGGTGAGGGTTAGAGTAAGGGTTAGGGTTATATCTTAGGAACAAGGCATGTCGGAACTGGCCACACAATACTGGCACACCAAGGGCTGAGTTGAGGGTGGGACTCAGCAGAACCTCAGGCGATGGAATTTTGGACGGGACAGGCCAAGAGGGTGGAATGCCCTCAGGGGAGCATGCTGTTTTCTATATATCTGAAGGTACTGGATAGCACAGAAGGAAAGGGTCAGTTTCTGCCTGAGAGGCTGAGTCCTTCCTACAGATTGACTTTCCCATCCACAGGAAGACCTGAATTCAGTCCTCCGGTGTCCAGAGTCTGATAACATAACCTAGGCTTCGCCTTTGGCTCTGGGTGAATGGCTGACCTGATTTGTCAGGGCAGAATTAGGCTTTCCACGGGACTCAGTTGAGGACGTAGCAGTGGCGGACCATCCTATTCCCGGATTGTGGTGTGGGGGTCCTAGGAAGGTGTTGGTAGAATGATCGGACAGGCAGATTTCTCCCTCCCCGAGGGTCTTCCACAGGGCTAAACTTCCCATTTGCCTAGTGGGCGGCACCCAGAGGCCTGCGATATGAAGAAGGAATCCCCTACCTAGAGGGCTACCAGGGCAGGCAACCGGGGATAGAAGTCTGAAGAAGCACCCTCGGGTTAGGGTTAGGCCGATGCACATGGGAGGCCCTACCGGCCCATGCTGAGGGATCATCAAACTCCTGGTTCCCGCTTCAGGTGGGCGCTCCTTGGAGCTGTGTCCCAAGGGGTGCATGCAGATTTCACCTGTTCTACGGATTCAGCTCATTTCTAAAGGGTAAACGTTCCCATTGGGATCTATGGACATTGTGCGGTACACCTCAGGGTTCCCGCATCTGCAGAGTTCATGGACCAGGCTACTGAGGACAGAAGCCTGAGCATGGGACAGGGGCTTTGCATCAGGATTACCGTGAAGGTTATTTCACAAGTGAATGCTGTTGGTAACACCTGGGTGAGTCAGTGGGTTAGGCCACTGCCTTCAGCTCAGGACATGATCCCAGAGTCCTGGGATGGAGCCCCACATCGGGCTGTCTCCTCATCAGGGAGCCTTCTTTCCCTTCTCTGGGCGTGCAACACTGCCTACATCTTTTCGCTCCCTGCAAAGTGAAAAAGTAAAATCTTGAGGCAATAAATAAATAAATACATAAATAATAAATATATAAAAGAGAGGGCATGATTTCCTATTGGAATCTAGGTCATTTGTGCGGGGCAGCTCAGGGTTCCCCCATGGGGAGAGTTTGGGAACCAGGCCTTAGAGGACAGAAGACTGAGCACATGACTTGGGCTTCGCATTATGCTAAGGCTGAAGGTCATTGCTATAGGGTATGCTTTCCAGAACACCTGTGTACCTCATTGGATGTGACCTCTTGCCTCGGCCCAGGTCAAGATCCCAGGGAACAGGAATCTAGTTTGACACCGGGCCCTCCCCACTGCAGGGAGCCTTATTCCCCCTTCCTTCAGACAAAAACACAGCCTACTTGTGATCACAGTCTGTCCAACAAATAAATAAAATCATTATAAATAAATAAATAAATATATTCAGGCATGTTTTATATAGTGATCAAGTGCAATTCTGCAGTGTGGCTCAGGGTTCTTCCATCGGGAGATTTTGGGAACCAGGCCTCTGAGGTTGGAAGGCTGAGCAGCCGACCACGGCTTCATGTGAGGTATAGGGTTAGGGTTAGGGTGAGGGTTAGGGTTAGGGTTATGTTTAGGTGAGGGTTAGAATAAGGGTTAGGGTTATGTTTTAGGAACAAGGCATGTCGGAACTGGCCACACAATACTGGCACACCAAGGGCTGAGTTGAGGGTGGGACTCAGCAGAATCCTCAGGCGATGGAATTTTGGACGGGACAGGCCAAGAGGGTGGAATGCTCTCAGGGGAGCATGCTGGTTTCTATATATCTGAAGGTACTGGATAGCACAGAAGGAAAGGGTCAGTTTCTGCCTGAGAGGCTGAGTCCTTCCTACAGACTGACTTTCCCATCCACAGGAGGACCTGGGTTCAGTCCTCCGGTGTCCAGAGTCTGATCACGTAACCTAGGCTTAGCCTTTGGCTCTGGGAGAATGGCTGACCTGATTCGTCAGGGCAGAATTAGGCTTTCCACGGGACTCAGTTGAGGACGTAGCCCTGGCGGACCATCCTATTCCCGGATTGTGGTGTGGGGGTCCTAGGAAGGTGTTGGTAGAATGATCGGACAGGCAGATTTCTCCCTCCCCGAGGGTCTTCCACAGGGCTAAACTTCCCATTTGCCTAGTGGGCGGCACCCAGAGGCCTGCGATGTGAAGAAGGAATCCCCTACCTAGAGGGCTACCAGGGCAGGCAACCGGGGATAGAAGTCTGAAGAAGCACCCTCGGGTTAGGGTTAGGCCGATGCACATGGGAGGCCCTACCGGCCCTTGCTGAGGGATCATCAAACTCCTGGTTCCCGCTTCAGGTGGGCGCTCCTTGGAGCTGTGTCCCAAGGGGTGCATGCAGATTTCACCTGTTCTACGGATTCAGCTCATTTCTAAAGGGCAAACGTTCCCATTGGGATCTATGGACATTGTGCGGTGCACCTCAGGGTTCCCGCATCTGCAGAGTTCATGGACCAGGCTACTGAGGACAGAAGCCTGAGCATGGGACAGGGGCTTTGCATCAGGATTACCGTGAAGGTTATTTCACAAGTGAATGCTGTTGGTAACACCTGGGTGAGTCAGTGGGTTAGGCCATTGCCTTCAGCTCAGGACATGATCCCAGAGTCCTGGGATGGAGCCCCACATCGGGCTGTCTCCTCAGCAGGGAGCCTTCTTTCCCTTCTCTGGGCGTGCAACACTGCCTACATCTTTTCGCGCCCTGCAAAGTGAAAAAGTAAAATCTTGAGGCAATAAATAAATAAATACATAAATAATAAATATATAAAAGAGAGGGCATGATTTCCTATTCGAATCTAGGTCATTTGTGCGGGGCAGCTCAGGGTTCCCCCATGGGGAGAGTTTGGGAACCAGGCCTTTGAGGACAGAAGACTGAGCACATGACTTGGGCTTCGCATTATGCTAAGGCTGAAGGTCATTGCTATAGGGTATGCTTTCCAGAACACCTGTGTACCTCATTGGATGTGACCTCTTGCCTCGGCCCAGGTCAAGATCCCAGGGAAGAGGAATCTAGTTTGACACGGGGCCCTCCCCAAGGCAGGGAGCCTTATTCCCCCTTCCTTCAGACAAAAACACAGCCTACTTGTGATCTCAGTCTGTCCAACAAATAAATAAAATCATTATAAATAAATAAATAAATATATTCAGGCATGTTTTATATAGTGATCAAGTGCAATTCTGCAGTGTGGCTCAGGGTTCTTCCATCGGGAGATTTTGGGAACCAGGCCTCTGAGGTTGGAAGGCTGAGCAGCCGACCACGGCTTCATGTGAGGTATACGGTTAGGGTTAGGGTTAGGGTTAGGGTTAGGGTTATGTTTAGGTGAGGGTTAGAGTAAGGGTTAGGGTTATGTTTTAGGAACAAGGCATGTCGGAACTGGCCACACAATACTGGCACACCAAGGGCTGAGTTGAGGGTGGGACTCAGCAGAATCCTCAGGCGATGGAATTTTGGACGGGACAGGCTAAGAGGGTGGAATGCCCTCAGGGGAGCATGCTGGTTTCTATATATCTGAAGGTACTGGATAGCACAGAAGGAAAGGGTCAGTTTCTGCCTGAGAGGCTGAGTCCTTCCTACAGACTGACTTTCCCATCCACAGGAGGACCTGGGTTCAGTCCTCCGGTGTGCAGAGTCTGATCCCGTAACCTAGGCTTAGCCTTTGGCTCTGGGAGAATGGCTGACCTGATTTGTCAGGGCAGAATTAGGCTTTCCACGGGACTCAGTTGAGGACGTAGCCCTGGCGGACCATCCTATTCCCGGATTGTGGTGTGGGGATCCTAGGAAATTGTTGGTAGAATGATCGGACACGCAGATTTCTCCCGCCCCGAGGTCTTCCACAGGGCTAAATTTCCCATTATCATAGTGGGCGGCACCCAGAAGCCTGCGATGTGAAGAAGGAATCCCCTTCCTAGAGAGCTACCAGGGCAGGCAACCAGGGATAGAAGTCTAAAGAAGCATCCTCGGGTTAGGGTTAGGCCGATGCACATGGGAGGCCCTACCGGCCCTTGCTGAGGGATCATCAAACTCCTGGTTCCCGCTTCAGGTGGGCACTCCTTGGAGCTGTGTCCCAAGGGTTACATGCAGATTTCACCTGTTCTACGGATTCAGCTCATTTCTAAAGGGCAAACGTTCCCATTGGGATCTATGGACATTGTGCGGTACACCTCAGGGTTCCTGCATCTTCTGAGTTCATGGACCAGGCTACTGAGGACAGAAGCCTGAGCATGGGACAGGGGCTTTGCATCAGGATTACCGTGAAGGTTATTTCACAAGTGAATGCTGTTGGTAACACCTGGGTGAGTCAGTGGGTTAGGCCACTGCCTTCAGCTCAGGACATGATCCCAGAGTCCTGGGATGGAGCCCCACATCGGGCTGTCTCCTCAGCAGGGAGCCTTCTTTCCCTTCTCTGGGCGTGCAACACTGCCTACATCTTTTCGCGCCCTGCAAAGTGAAAAAGTAAAATCTTGAGGCAATAAATAAATAAATACATAAATAATAAATATATAACAGAGAGGGCATGATTTCCTATTGGAATCTAGGTCATTTGTGCGGGGCAGCTCAGGGTTCCCCCATGGGGAGAGTTTGGGAACCAGGCCTTTGAGGACATAAGACTGAGCACATGACTTGGGCTTCGCATTATGCTAAGGCTGAAGGTCATTGCTATAGGGTATGCTTTCCAGAACACCTGTGTACCTCATTGGATGTGACCTCTTGCCTCGGCCCAGGTCAAGATCCCAGGGAAGAGGAATCTAGTTTGACACGGGGCCCTCCCCACTGCAGGGAGCCTTATTCCCCCTTCCTTCAGACAAAAACACAGCCTACTTGTGATCTCAGTCTGTCCAACAAATAAATAAAATCATTATAAATAAATAAATAAATATATTCAGGAATGTTTTATATAGTGCTCAAGTGCAATTCTGCAGTGTGGCTCAGGGTTCTTCCATCGGGAGATTTTGGGAACCAGGACTCTGAGGTTGGAAGGCTGAGCAGCCGACCACGGCTTCATGTGAGGTATAGGGTTAGGGTTAGGGTTAGGGTTAGGGTTAGGGTTATGTTTAGGTGAGGGTTAGAGTAAGGGTTAGGGTTATGTTTTAGGAACAAGGCATGTCGGAACTGGCCACACAATACTGGCACACCAAGGGCTGAGTTGAGGGTGGGACTCAGCAGAATCCTCAGGCGATGGAATTTTGGACGGGACAGGCCAAGAGGGTGGAATGCCCTCAGGGGAGCATGCTGGTTTCTATATATCTGAAGGTACTGGATAGCACAGAAGGAAAGGGTCAGTTTCTGCCTGAGAGGGTAAGTCCTTCCTACAGACTGACTTTCCCATCCACAGGAGGACCTGGGTTCAGTCCTCCGGTGTACAGAGTCTGATCACGTAACCTAGGCTTAGCCTTTGGCTGTTGGTGAATGGCTGACCTGATTTGTCAGGGCAGAATTAGGCTTTCCACGGGACTCAGTTGAGGAGGTAGCCCTGGCGGACCATCCTATTCCCGGATTGTGGTGTGGGGTTCCTAGGAAGGTGTTGGTAGAATGATCGGACAGGCAGATTTCTCCCTCCCCGAGGGTCTTCCACAGGGCTAAACTTCCCATTTGCCTAGTGAGCGGCACCCAGAGGCCTGCGATGTGAAGAAGGAATCCCCTACCTAGAGGGCTACCAGGGCAGGCAACCGGGGATAGAAGTCTGAAGAAGCACCCTCGGGTTAGGGTTAGGCCGATGCACATGTGAGGCCCTACCGGCCCTTGCTGAGGGATCATCAAACTCCTGGTTCCCGCTTCAGGTGGGCGCTCCTTGGAGCTGTGTCCCAAGGGGTGCATGCAGATTTCACCTGTTCTACGGATTCAGCTCATTTCTAAAGGGCAAACGTTCCCATTGGGATCTATGGACATTGTGCGGTGCACCTCAGGGTTCCCGCATCTGCAGAGTTCATGGACCAGGCTACTGAGGACAGAAGCCTGAGCATGGGACAGGGGCTTTGCATCAGGATTACCGTGAAGGTTATTTCACAAGTGAATGCTGTTGGTAACACCTGGGTGAGTCAGTGGGTTAGGCCACTGCCTTCAGCTCAGGACATGATCCCAGAGTCCTGGGATGGAGCCCCACATCGGGCTGTCTCCTCATCAGGGAGCCTTCTTTCCCTTCTCTGGGCGTGCAACACTGCCTACATCTTTTCGCTCCCTGCAAAGTGAAAAAGTAAAATCTTGAGGCAATAAATAAATAAATACATAAGTAATAAATATATAAAAGAGAGGGCATGATTTCCTATTGGAATCTAGGTCATTTGTGCGGGGCAGCTCAGGGTTCCCCCATGGGGAGAGTTTGGGAACCAGGCCTTTGAGGACAGAAGACTGAGCACATGACTTGGGCTTCGCATTATGCTAAGGCTGAAGGTCATTGCTATAGGGTATGCTTTCCAGAACACCTGTGTACCTCATTGGATGTGACCTCTTGCCTCGGCCCAGGTCAAGATCCCAGGGAAGAGGAATCTAGTTTGACACGGGGCCCTCCCCACTGCAGGGAGCCTTATTCCCCCTTCCTTCAGACAAAAACACAGCCTACTTGTGATCTCAGTCTGTCCAACAAATAAATAAAATCATTATAAATAAATAAATAAATATATTCAGGCATGTTTTATATAGTGATCAAGTGCAATTCTGCAGTGTGGCTCAGGGTTCTTACATCGGGAGATTTTGAGAACCAGGCCTCTGAGGTTGGAAGGCTGAGCAGACGACCACGGCTTCATGTGAGGTATAGGGTTAGGGTTAGGGTTAGTGTTAGGGTTAGGGTTATGTTTAGGTGAGGGTTAGAGTAAGGGTTAGGGTTATGTTTTAGGAACAAGGCATGTCGGAACTGGCCACACAATACTGGCACACCAAGGGCTGAGTTGAGGGTGGGACTCAGCAGAATCCTCAGGCGATGGAATTTTGGACAGGACAGGCCAAGAGGGTGGAATGCCCTCAGGGGAGCATGCTGGTTTCTATATATCTGAAGGTACTGGATAGCACAGAAGGAAAGGGTCAGTTTCTGCATGAGAGGCTGAGTCCTTCCTACAGACTGACTTTCCCATCCACAGGAAGACCTGGGTTCAGTCCTCCGGTGTCCAGAGTCTGATAACATAACCTAGGCTTAGCCTTTGGCTCTGGGTGAATGGCTGACCTGATTTGTCAGGGCAGAATTAGGCTTTCCACGGGACTCAGTTGAGGATGTAGCCCTGGCGGACCATCCTATTCCCGGATTGTGGTGTGGGGGTCCTAGGAAGGTGTTGGTAGAATGATCGGACAGGCAGATTTCTCCCTCCCCGAGGGTCTTCCACAGGGCTAAACTTCCCATTTGCCTAGTGGGCGGCACCCAGAGGCCTGCGATATGAAGAAGGAATCCCCTACCTAGAGGGCTACCAGGGCAGGCAACCGGGGATAGAAGCCTGAAGAAGCACCCTCGGGTTAGGGTTAGGCCGATGCACATGGGAGGCCCTACCGGCCCTTGCTGAGGGATCATCAAACTCCTGGTTCCCGCTTCAGGTGGGCGCTCCTTGGAGCTGTGTCCCAAGGGGTGCATGCAGATTTCACCTGTTCTACGGATTCAGCTCATTTATAAAGGGCAAACGTTCCCATTGGGATCTATGGACATTGTGCGGTGCACCTCAGGGTTCCCGCATCTGCAGAGTTCATGGACCAGGCTACTGAGGACAGAAGCCTGAGCATGGGACAGGGGCTTTGCATCAGGATTACCGTGAAGGTTATTTCACAAGTGAATGCTGTTGGTAACACCTGGGTGAGTCAGTGGGTTAGGCCACTGCCTTCAGCTCAGGACATGATCCCAGAGTCCTGGGATGGAGCCCCACATTGGGCTGTCTCCTCAGCAGGGAGCCTTCTTTCCCTTCTCTGGGCGTGCAACACTGCCTACATCTTTTCGCTCCCTGCAAAGTGAAAAAGTAAAATCTTGAGGCAATAAATAAATAAATACATAAATAATAAATATATAAAAGAGAGGGCATGATTTCCTATTGGAATCTAGGTCATTTGTGCGGGGCAGCTCAGGGTTCCCCCATGGGGAGAGTTTGGGAACCAGGCCTTTGAGGACAGAAGACTGAGCACATGACTTGGGCTTCGCATTATGCTAAGGCTGAAGGTCATTGCTATAGGGTATGTTTTCCAGAACACCTGTGTACCTCATTGGATGTGACCTCTTGCCTCGGCCCAGGTCAAGATCCCAGGGAAGAGGAATCTAGTTTGACACCGGGCCCTCCCCACTGCAGGGAGCCTTATTCCCCCTTCGTTCAGACAAAAACACAGCCTACTTGTGATCACAGTCTGTCCAACAAATAAATAAAATCATTATAAATAAATAAATAATTATATTCAGGCATGTTTTATATAGTGATCAAATGCAATTCTGCAGTGTGGCTCAGGGTTCTTCCATCGGGAGATTTTGGGAACCAGGCCTCTGAGGTTGGAAGGCTGAGCAGCCGACCACGGCTTCATGTGAGGTATAGGGTTAGGGTTAGGGTGAGGGTTAGGGTTAGGGTTAGGGTTATGTTTAGGTGAGGGTTAGAGTAAGGGTTAGGGTTATGTTTTAGGAACAAGGCATGTCGGAACTGGCCACACAATACTGGCACACCAAGGGCTGAGTTGAGGGTGGGACTCAGCAGAATCCTCAGGCGATGGAATTTTGGACGGGACAGGCCAAGAGGGTGGAATGCCCTCAGGGGAGCATGCTGGTTTCTATATATCTGAAGGTACTGGATAGCACAGAAGGAAAGGGTCAGTTTCTGCCTGAGAGGCTGAGTCCTTCCTACAGACTGACTTTCCCATCCTAGGAGGACCTGGGTTCAGTCCTCCGGTGTCCAGAGTCTGATCCCGTAACCTAGGCTTAGCCTTTGGCTCTGGGAGAATGGCTGACCTGATTCGTCAGGGCAGAATTAGGCTTTCCACGGGACTCAGTTGAGGACGTAGCCCTGGCGGACCATCCTATTCCCGGATTGTGGTGTGGGGGTCCTAGGAAGGTGTTGGTAGAATGATCGGATAGGCAGATTTCTCCCTCCCCGAGGGTCTTCCACAGGGCTAAACTTCCCATTTGCCTACTGGGCGGCACCCAGAGGCCTGCGATGTGAAGAAGGAATCCCCTACCTAGAGGGCTACCAGGGCAGGCAACCGGGGATAGAAGTCTGAAGAAGCACCCTCGGGTTAGGGTTAGGCCGATGCACATGGGAGGCCCTACCGGCCCTTGCTGAGGGATCATCAAACTCCTGGTTCCCGCTTCAGGTGGGCGCTCCTTGGAGCTGTGTCCCAAGGGGTGCATGCAGATTTCACCTGTTCTACGGATTCAGCTCATTTCTAAAGGGCAAACGTTCCCATTGGGATCTATGGACATTGTGCGGTGCACCTCAGGGTTCCCGCATCTGCAGAGTTCATGGACCAGGCTACTGAGGACAGAAGCCTGAGCATGGGACAGGGGCTTTGCATCAGGATTACCGTGAAGGTTATTTCACAAGTGAATGCTGTTGGTAACACCTGGGTGAGTCAGTGGGTTAGGCCATTGCCTTCAGCTCAGGACATGATCCCAGAGTCCTGGGATGGAGCCCCACATCGGGCTGTCTCCTCAGCAGGGAGCCTTCTTTCCCTTCTCTGGGCGTGCAACACTGCCTACATCTTTTCGCGCCCTGCAAAGTGAAAAAGTAAAATCTTGAGGCAATAAATAAATAAATACATAAATAATAAATATATAAAAGAGAGGGCATGATTTCCTATTGGAATCTAGGTCATTTGTGCGGGGCAGCTCAGGGTTCCCCCATGGGGAGAGTTTGGGAACCAGGCCTTTGAGGACAGAAGACTGAGCACATGACTTGGCTTCGCATTATGCTAAGGCTGAAGGTCATTGCTATAGGGTATGCTTTCCAGAACACCTGTGTACCTCATTGGATGTGACCTCTTGCCTCGGCCCAGGTCAAGATCCCAGGGAAGAGGAATCTAGTTTGACACGGGGCCCTCCCCACTGCAGGGAGCCTTATTCCCCCTTCCTTCAGACAAAAACACAGCCTACTTGTGATCTCAGTCTGTCCAACAAATAAATAAAATCATTATAAATAAATAAATAAATATATTCAGGCATGTTTTATATAGTGATCAAGTGCAATTCTGCAGTGTGGCTCAGGGTTCTTCCATCGGGAGATTTTGGGAACCAGGCCTCTGAGGTTGGAAGGCTGAGCAGCCGACCACGGCTTCATGTGAGGTATAGGGTTAGGGTTAGGGTTAGGGTTAGGGTTAGGGTTAGGGTTATGTTTAGGTGAGGGTTAGAGTAAGGGTTAGTGTTATGTTTTAGGAACAAGGCATGTCGGAACTGGCCACACAATACTGGCACACCAAGGGCTGAGTTGAGGGTGGGACTCAGCAGAATCCTCAGGCGATGGAATTTTGGACGGGACAGGCCAAGAGGTTGGAATGCTCTCAGGGGAGCATGCTGGTTTCTATATATCTGAAGGTACTGGATAGCACAGAAGGAAAGGGTCAGTTTCTGCCTGAGAGGCTGAGTCCTTCCTACAGACTGACTTTCCCATCCACAGGAGGACCTGGGTTCAGTCCTCCGGTGTCCAGAGTCTGATCCCGTAACCTAGGCTTAGCATTTGGCTCTGGGTGAATGGCTGACCTGATTTGTCAGGGCAGAATTAGGCTTTCCACGGGACACAGTTGAGGACGTAGCCCTGGCGGACCATCCTATTCCCGGATTGTGGTTTGGGGGTCCTAGAAAGGTGTTGGTAGAATGATCGGACAGGCAGATTTTTCCCTTTCCGAGGGTCTTCCACAGGGCTAAATTTACCATTATCATAGTGGGCGGCACCCAGAAGCCTGCGATGTGAAGAAGGAATCCCCTACCTAGAGGGCTACCAGGGCAGGCAACCGGGGATAGAAGTCTGAAGAAGCACCCTCGGGTTAGGGTTAGGCCGATGCACATGGGAGGCCCTACCGGCCCTTGCTGAGGGATCATCAAACTCCTGGTTCCCGCTTCAGGTGGGCACTCCTTGGAGCTGTGTCCCAAGGGGTGCATGCAGATTTCACCTGTTCTACGGATTCAGCTCATTTCTAAAGGGCAAACGTTCCCATTGGGATCTATGGACATTGTGCGGTGCACCTCAGGGTTCCCGCATCTGCAGAGTTCATGGACCAGGCTACTGAGGACAGAAGCCTGAGCATGGGACAGGGGCTTTGCATCAGGATTACCGTGAAGGTTATTTCACAAGTGAATGCTGTTGGTAACACCTGGGTGAGTCAGTGGGTTAGGCCACTGCCTTCAGCTCAGGACATGATCCCAGAGTCCTGGGATGGAGCCCCACATCGGGCTGTCTCCTCATCAGGGAGCCTTCTTTCCCTTCTCTGGGCGTGCAACACTGCCTACATCTTTTCGCTCGCTGCAAAGTGAAAAAGTAAAATCTTGAGGCAATAAATAAATAAATACATAAATAATAAATATATAAAAGAGAGGGCATGATTTCCTATTGGAATCTAGGTCATTTGTGCGGGGCAGCTCAGGGTTCCCCCATGGGGAGAGTTTGGGAACCAGGCCTTTGAGGACAGAAGACTGAGCACATGACTTGGGCTTCGCATTATGCTAAGGCTGAAGGTCATTGCTATAGGGTATGTTTTCCAGAACACCTGTGTACCTCATTGGATGTGACCTCTTGCCTCGGCCCAGGTCAAGATCCCAGGGAAGAGGAATCTAGTTTGACACCGGGCCCTCCCCACTGCAGGGAGCCTTATTCCCCCTTCGTTCAGACAAAAACACAGCCTACTTGTGATCACAGTCTGTCCAACAAATAAATAAATCATTATAAATAAATAAATAAATATATTCAGGCATGTTTTATATAGTGATCAAATGCAATTCTGCAGTGTGGCTCAGGGTTCTTCCATCGGGAGATTTTGGGAACCAGGCCTCTGAGGTTGGAAGGCTGAGCAGCCGACCACGGCTTCATGTGAGGTATAGGGTTAGGGTTAGGGTTAGGGTTAGGGTTAGGGTTAGGGTTATGTTTAGGTGAGGGTTAGAGTAAGGGTTAGGGTTATGTTTTAGGAACAAGGCATGTCGGAACTGGCCACACAATACTGGCACACCAAGGGCTGAGTTGAGGGTGGGACTCAGCAGAATCCTCAGGCGATGGAATTTTGGACGGGACAGGCCAAGAGGGTGGAATGCCCTCAGGGGAGCATGCTGGTTTCTATATATCTGAAGGTACTGGATAGCACAGAAGGAAAGGGTCAGTTTCTGCCTGAGAGGCTGAGTCCTTCCTACAGACTGACTTTCCCATCCACAGGAGGACCTGGGTTCAGTCCTCCGGTGTCCAGAGTCTGATCCCGTAACCTAGGCTTAGCCTTTGGCTCTGGGAGAATGGCTGACCTGATTCGTCAGGGCAGAATTAGGCTTTCCACGGGACTCAGTTGAGGACGTAGCCCTGGCGGACCATCCTATTCCCGGATTGTGGTGTGGGGGTCCTAGGAAGGTGTTGGTAGAATGATCGGACAGGCAGATTTCTCCCTCCCCGAGGGTCTTCCACAGGGCTAAACTTCCCATTTGCCTACTGGGCGGCACCCAGAGGCCTGCGATGTGAAGAAGGAATCCCCTACCTAGAGGGCTACCAGGGCAGGCAACCGGGGATAGAAGTCTGAAGAAGCACCCTCGGGTTAGGGTTAGGCCGATGCACATGGGAGGCCCTACCGGCCCTTGCTGAGGGATCATCAAACTCCTGGTTCCCGCTTCAGGTGGGCACTCCTTGGAGCTGTGTCCCAAGGGGTGCATGCAGATTTCACCTGTTCTACGGATTCAGCTCATTTCTAAAGGGCAAACGTTCCCATTGGGATCTATGGACATTGTGCGGTGCACCTCAGGGTTCCCGCATCTGCAGAGTTCATGGACCAGGCTACTGAGGACAGAAGCCTGAGCATGGGACAGGGGCTTTGCATCAGGATTACCGTGAAGGTTATTTCACAAGTGAATGCTGTTGGTAACACCTGGGTGAGTCAGTGGGTTAGGCCACTGCCTTCAGCTCAGGACATGATCCCAGAGTCCTGGGATGGAGCCCCACATCGGGCTGTCTCCTCATCAGGGAGCCTTCTTTCCCTTCTCTGGGCGTGCAACACTGCCTACATCTTTTCGCTCGCTGCAAAGTGAAAAAGTAAAATCTTGAGGCAATAAATAAATAAATACATAAATAATAAATATATAAAAGAGAGGGCATGATTTCCTATTGGAATCTAGGTCATTTGTGCGGGGCAGCTCAGGGTTCCCCCATGGGGAGAGTTTGGGAACCAGGCCTTTGAGGACAGAAGACTGAGCACATGACTTGGGCTTCGCATTATGCTAAAGCTGAAGGTCATTGCTATAGGGTATGTTTTCCAGAACACCTGTGTACCTCATTGGATGTGACCTCTTGCCTCGGCCCAGGTCAAGATCCCAGGGAAGAGGAATCTAGTTTGACACCGGGCCCTCCCCACTGCAGGGAGCCTTATTCCCCCTTCGTTCAGACAAAAACACAGCCTACTTGTGATCACAGTCTGTCCAACAAATAAATAAATCATTATAAATAAATAAATAAATATATTCAGGCATGTTTTATATAGTGATCAAATGCAATTCTGCAGTGTGGCTCAGGGTTCTTCCATCGGGAGATTTTGGGAACCAGGCCTCTGAGGTTGGAAGGCTGAGCAGCCGACCACGGCTTCATGTGAGGTATAGGGTTAGGGTTAGGGTTAGGGTTAGGGTTAGGGTTAGGGTTATGTTTAGGTGAGGGTTAGAGTAAGGGTTAGGGTTATGTTTTAGGAACAAGGCATGTCGGAACTGGCCACACAATACTGGCACACCAAGGGCTGAGTTGAGGGTGGGACTCAGCAGAATCCTCAGGCGATGGAATTTTGGACGGGACAGGCCAAGAGGGTGGAATGCCCTCAGGGGAGCATGCTGGTTTCTATATATCTGAAGGTACTGGATAGCACAGAAGGAAAGGGTCAGTTTCTGCCTGAGAGGCTGAGTCCTTCCTACAGACTGACTTTCCCATCCACAGGAGGACCTGGGTTCAGTCCTCCGGTGTCCAGAGTCTGATCCCGTAACCTAGGCTTAGCCTTTGGCTCTGGGAGAATGGCTGACCTGATTCGTCAGGGCAGAATTAGGCTTTCCACGGGACTCAGTTGAGGACGTAGCCCTGGCGGACCATCCTATTCCCGGATTGTGGTGTGGGGGTCCTAGGAAGGTGTTGGTAGAATGATCGGACAGGCAGATTTCTCCCTCCCCGAGGGTCTTCCACAGGGCTAAACTTCCCATTTGCCTACTGGGCGGCACCCAGAGGCCTGCGATGTGAAGAAGGAATCCCCTACCTAGAGGGCTACCAGGGCAGGCAACCGGGGATAGAAGTCTGAAGAAGCACCCTCGGGTTAGGGTTAGGCCGATGCACATGGGAGGCCCTACCGGCCCTTGCTGAGGGATCATCAAACTCCTGGTTCCCGCTTCAGGTGGGCGCTCCTTGGAGCTGTGTCCCAAGGGGTGCATGCAGATTTCACCTGTTCTACGGATTCAGCTCATTTCTAAAGGGCAAACGTTCCCATTGGGATCTATGGACATTGTGCGGTGCACCTCAGGGTTCCCGCATCTGCAGAGTTCATGGACCAGGCTACTGAGGACAGAAGCCTGAGCATGGGACAGGGGCTTTGCATCAGGATTACCGTGAAGGTTATTTCACAAGTGAATGCTGTTGGTAACACCTGGGTGAGTCAGTGGGTTAGGCCATTGCCTTCAGCTCAGGACATGATCCCAGAGTCCTGGGATGGAGCACCACATCGGGCTGTCTCCTCAGCAGGGAGCCTTCTTTCCCTTCTCTGGGCGTGCAACACTGCCTACATCTTTTCGCGCCCTGCAAAGTGAAAAAGTAAAATCTTGAGGCAATAAATAAATAAATACATAAATAATAAATATATAAAAGAGAGGGCATGATTTCCTATTGGAATCTAGGTCATTTGTGCGGGGCAGCTCAGGGTTCCCCCATGGGGAGAGTTTGGGAACCAGGCCTTTGAGGACAGAAGACTGAGCACATGACTTGGCTTCGCATTATGCTAAGGCTGAAGGTCATTGCTATAGGGTATGCTTTCCAGAACACCTGTGTACCTCATTGGATGTGACCTCTTGCCTCGGCCCAGGTCAAGATCCCAGGGAAGAGGAATCTAGTTTGACACGGGGCCCTCCCCACTGCAGGGAGCCTTATTCCCCCTTCCTTCAGACAAAAACACAGCCTACTTGTGATCTCAGTCTGTCCAACAAATAAATAAAATCATTATAAATAAATAAATAAATATATTCAGGCATGTTTTATATAGTGATCAAGTGCAATTCTGCAGTGTGGCTCAGGGTTCTTCCATCGGGAGATTTTGGGAACCAGGCTCTGAGGTTGGAAGGCTGAGCAGCCGACCACGGCTTCATGTGAGGTATAGGGTTAGGGTTAGGGTTAGGGTTAGGGTTAGGGTTATGTTTAGGTGAGGGTTAGAGTAAGGGTTAGGGTTATGTTTTAGGAACAAGGCATGTCGGAACTGGCCACACAATACTGGCACACCAAGGGCTGAGTTGAGGGTGGGACTCAGCAGAATCCTCAGGCGATGGAATTTTGGACGGGACAGGCCAAGAGGTTGGAATGCTCTCAGGGGAGCATGCTGGTTTCTATATATCTGAAGGTACTGGATAGCACAGAAGGAAAGGGTCAGTTTCTGCCTGAGAGGCTGAGTCCTTCCTACAGACTGACTTTCCCATCCACTGGAGGACCTGGGTTCACTCCTCCGGTGTCCAGAGTCTGATCCCGTAACCTAGGCTTAGCATTTGGCTCTGGGTGAATGGCTGACCTGATTTGTCAGGGCAGAATTAGGCTTTCCACGGGACATAGTTGAGGACGTAGCCCTGGCGGACCATCCTATTCCCGGATTGTGGTTTGGGGGTCCTAGGAAGGTGTTGGTAGAATGATCGGACAGGCAGATTTT